>NW_024055441.1:121156-291923 GCF_902713615.1 Scyliorhinus canicula
TGCTCCATTTATAATCTCTGTGTCCTGGTCAGGAAGCAGTGAGCTGAGCTTGGATCTGTCAATCAACATGAATCAGCACCTTCAGGAGAATTGGTAGGGTGAATATAGATACAGTAGAGTGAGAATGGGGGAGAGTGTGTGGGATGGAGATTACAGCTTTTGAAGATCGAGGACTAAATAATGTTCCATAGACCTAGAATGTCTGTTCTGAATTTCTATCCTGAACTAACAATGAAGACTTTTATAAATTGTTTTTAAAGGATTTGGAAGGGAGATTATAGACAGAAATCTCAAACAACCACGTCTTGATGTGACAAACTCACTCGATTCCTTCTGATCTGAAAACAACGGCTCTGAATATGAGAAGGAGAAATGTTTGTCGATCTGTCGCTTCAAAGATTTTAAATGTGAGCGTGACTGGAAAAGCACCGAGACCACACAACACATACCCAAGTGAGAGAGTTCCAGTGAACTGAAGGTGGAAGAGCTTAACCAGTTACACAGCCTGAAAAACCATTCACAGTGAGAGACACAGTGCCAATGTTCTGTGTGTAGACAAGGCTTCCACTGACGTCCAATCTGCAGAGACACGAGGAGACCCAACAACATGGAGAAACCGGGAAATGTGGGGACTGTGGGAAGGGATACATATTCCCATGTGAGCTGGAGACTCATCGACGCAATCACACTGGGGAGAGCCGTTTACCTGCTCTGCTCAGTGCGGGCAGAAATTCATTGATTCATCCAACCTGCAGAGACACAAGCGATTCCACACTGCGAGAGGCCATTCACCTGCTCTCAGTGTGGGAGCGATTCACTCAGTTATCCAGCCTGCAGACACACACGAGTTCACACTGGGAGAGGCCATTCACCTGCTCTCAGTGTGGAAGGGATTCATTGATTCATCCACTGCTGACACACCAGCGAGTTCACACTGGAGAGGCCATTACCTGCTCTCAGTGTGGGAAAGGATTCACTCAGTTATCCACCCTGCAGACACCAGCGAGTTCACACTGGGGAAATTCCATTCACTGCTCTTAGTGTTGGAAGGGATTACATAGAAATAGAAAATAGGAGCAGGAGACCATTTGGCCCTTTGCGCCTTCTGCCATTCGTTATGATCGTGGCTTATCATCCAACTCAATAGCTTAATTCTGCTTTCCCCTCCATATCCTTTGATCCCCTTCGACCTAAGTGCTACATCTAACTGCTTCTTGAAAACATACAATGTATTGGCCTCAACTATTTCCTGTGGTAACAAATTCCACAGGCTCACCACTCTCTGGTTGAAGAAATTTCTCTTTATCTCTGTCTAAATGGTCTACCCCGTATCCTCAGACTGCAACCTCTTGTTCTATACACTCCCACCATCGGGAAAATTTTTCCTACATCTACCCTGTCAACTCTTGTTAGAATATTATGGTTTCTATGAGATCCCCCCTCATTCATCTGAACCCCAGCGAATACAAACAAACTGATTCAGTCTCTCATACATTAGTCCACCATCTCAGGAATCAGCCGAGAAATCCTTCGCTGCACTCCCTCTAGAGTAAGACCATCCTTCCTCAGATAAGGAGACCAAAACTGCACACAATATTCCAGGTAGGCCTCGCCCTGCCCTGTACAACTGCAGCTAGATATCCCTGCTCCTGTACTCAAATCCGCTCACAATGAAGGCTAGCATACCATTTGTCTTCCTTACCCTGCTGTAGCTGCATGCTTACCTTCAGTGACTGGCGTACGAGGATACCCGGGTCTCGTTGCAAATTCCCCTCTCCTAATTTATGACCATTCAGAATGTCTGCCTTCTCGTTTTTGCCACCAAAGTGGATAACCTCGCATTTCTCCAAATTATACTGCATCTGCCATTCATTTGCCCACTCACTCAACTTGTCCAAATCACACTGAAGGATCTCTGCAACCTCCTCACAGCTCACCCTCCCAAGCAACTTGTGTCATCTGCAATTTGGAGATATTGCATTTTGTTCCGTCATCTAAATCATTAATATATAGGGTGCCACAGTGGTTAGCACTGCTGTCTCAGTGTGCTGAGGACCAGGGTTCAATCCTGTCCTCAGATCACTGTCCGTGTGTAGACAAGTTCACCCCGTGTCTGTGTGGGTCTCACCCCCACAACTCAAAGATGTGCAGGGTAAGTAAACTGTCCACACTAAATTGCTCCTTAATTGGGAAAGAAAGAATTGGGTGCTTTAAATTTCAAAAATAAAATCATTAATATGTATGGAGTCCAAGCACCGATCACTGCGGTACCCCACTAGTCACTGCCTGCCAATTTGAAAAAAGTCCATTAATCCCTACTCTTTATTTCCTGTCTGCCAACCATTTTTTTAACCATCTCAATACACTACCCCTAATCCCATGTGCTTTAATTTTACACACTAATCTCTTATGCGGGACTTTGTCAAAAGCCATCTGAAAGTCCAAATATACCACATCCACCGGCTCCCCCTCATCAACTCTACCAGTTACACCCTCAAAGAATTCCAGTAGATTTGTTAAGCATGATTTCCCCTTCATAAATCTATGCTGACTCTGTCCGATCGTGCCACTGGTTTCGAAGTGCTTTGAAAATCTTTATAAAATCTTTGATAATGGATTCTAAATTTTTCCTCATTGCCGATGTCAGGCTTACTGGTCTATAATTCCCTGTTTTCTCTCTATCTTGCTTTTTAAATCGTGGAGTTACATAATCCACCCTCCAATCTGCAGGAATTGTTCCAGAGTCTATAGAATCCGGGAAGATGACCACCAATGCATCCACTATTTCTAGAGCCACTTCTTTAAGTACTTTGGGCTGCAGATTATCAGGCCCTGGGGATTTATCAGCCTTCAATGCCATCAATTTCCCCAACATCATTTCCCTAGTAATATTAATCTCCTTCAGTTCCTCCCTCTCACTAAATCCTGCGTTCCCCAACATTTCTCTATCTGATTTGTGCCCTCATTTGTGAAGACAGGACCAAAGTATGTATTTATTTGCTCGCCCATTACTTTGTCCCCTATTATACATTCCCTTGTTTCTGACTGAAAGGAAGCTACATTTGTCTTCACCAATCTTTTTCTCTTCACATACCGACAGAAACTTTTCCAATCAGCCTAATTTCCTGTTTTATGCCATTCCCAACATCACCACTGCAGTTTGGGGGTCTATATATGATGCCCACTAATTATTTTGCTCCTTGGTGTTTCTAAGCTCCACCCATACAGATTCCACATTGTCGGAGCTAATATCCTTCCTCACTATTGCATTAATTCCCTGTTTAACCAGCACTGCCTCTCCACTGCCTTTTCCTTTTTGTCTGTCCTTCCTAAATACTGAATATATTCAGTTCCCATTCCTGGTCATCCTGCAGCCATGTCTCCATAATCCCGATTATCTCACACCCATTTACGTCTATTTGCGCAATTCACTTGGTTCTGCCGTCTACAGTCACACCAGGAAGTTCACACTGGGGAGAGGCCGTTCAGCCGCTCTCAATGTGCGAAGGGATTTTGTAATTCATCGCACTTTCTGAGACACCAACAATTTCACAACTGATTACAGGGATTGGATTCTGCTGTTATTGTTTCTGTTCTCAATTACATCCAAGACTGCATTTTGTTCATTCTATTGGTCAATGGGGATGGTCAGAGGGTTTCTTTCTGCTGGACTGGCCGGTCTCACGGCTTCACCTCCAGTGGGCTGATTCTCTCTGACCCTTCTTGCGAATATCTGGTTGCACATTTCACATGGAGTGAAAGGGTGTTTGGAGGTTAGACGATGTTTTATTACCATTTCTGTTTGGAAACCCCAAAAATCATGCCACATTGCCATGAAGATGGGCTATGGTGGTTACATGGTTCTTTTGTTTAATTTATCTTGGTGCTTCTCACAGAAGAAAACTATCAGGGTATGAGGGGCATGTTGTCTGAGGTGCACTGGGAAACTACATTAAATAGTATGGTGGGAGACAGGCAATCACTAATATTTATGGAATTATTAGATTTATACGGGGATCGGTTAGCTCAGTTGGCTGGATGGCTGGTTTGTGACACCAACAGCACAGGTTAAATTCCTATACCGGCTGAGGTTAGCCATGGTCTGTGTCAGTTTTATTCTCCACATGATCCTCCATCCACCCCTCTACATCTCCCCCCCATCAGCATCTCCTTCTATTCCTTTCTCTCATGTATGTATCTAGCTTTAAGTTTAATGTATTCATGCTGTTCAACCACTTGCCTGTTACACATTCTCACACTCGGGTAAAGAGGTTTCTATTGAAATTCCTATTGGATTATTGAATCTTATCATAATCGCGAAGACTTCCATTAGTCTTCTCTTTCCATAATAAAGCAGCCCGAGCCTTTCCTGTGTATTAAATGCCCTCAGTTCTGTATATTATGAATTTTTGTTGCACCTTATCCAGTGCCTCTATTTCCTTTTTCTAAATGGAGATCACCAATGTTGACAGTGCTCCCAGTGTAGTCGAACCATCATTTTAAACAAGTTGGGCATTTCCTCCGTGCTTTTCAATTCCGTCCCTCAAGAATGGAACCCTATATATGGGTCCCACACTTTGGGAAAGATGTGAAGTTCTGAGAGAGGGTGTCGAGAACATTTACAAGAATGGGACCAGAGATGAGGGACTCCAGTTATTTGGAGTGACTTGAGCAGCTGAATTTCTCTCCTGAGAACACAGCATCTGGAGGGTCATTCAGCCCTTTGGGATCGAGTCAGCTCCATGTGGAGGAAGCCAGTCAGTCTGTCCATTGCCCTGTTCTATCCCCAAATCTCAGTGCCCGTCCAATTTCCTATTGCAATCCTTCCATCATCTCTGCATCTCCTACCCTCACAGGCAGTAGGTTCCAGGTTGTTACCACTCGCTTTACATGTACACAAGGCTTCTAGAGCACAGAGGAGTCTATTTGGCCCATTTTCCCTGTGCCAGCTCTTTGTACAGTGACCCATTTAATCCCAGAGTACAACTATTTTTTTTCAGAATGCATCAAATTATCCTTTTGGAAGTTAGTCCAATGATATTCCAGAACCATTTATAGACAGTGCATTGCAAAGCACAACAACGCGCTGTGTTTTACAACAAATAATTGTGCATATGGTGTGTTGGGATTTTCACAGAGCATTTAAAATGTTGTCAAAGCCGTGGTTATTACACAAAATTAAGACTCTATCTTTATCAATGATTTTGGTGAGGACACCGAGTGTAATATATCCTCGTTTGTGGACAGTTAGTGCAAATGTACATTTCTATAAAACCTCTCACTACCACTGGACCTCCTGAAGTGTTTTAAAGCCAATGGAGTACGTTTGAAACATATTCACTGTTGTAATGTAGGAAGTTGTAAGTACGCATGTGATCACATTTAGTTTAAAATTGTTATTTTCATATTGTATTCACTGTCATTAGTAACACGGTCAAGGAAGCCCTTATATACCTCTAACATGTGGCTTCCTCCAGCCATTTCACCTTCTGTACCTTTTCTGTATTAACTATGTATTGATTTCATAGCAAAAACGAAATAAATTAATGATTATTCAGTATGAACATTGATTAGCATTAGTGTATTGGTGTATGAGATAATTATTTTGTAAAGACTAGATCTTTATTTTACAAAACTAAACACTATCAACCATTATCACTATTATTCCGTTAGATATTTACTGAACAAATGCTAATGGTGGTTGATGGCAAATGTTCATCCTGGAGTTCAGTTACTAGTGGTGTACTGCAAGGATCTGTTTTGGGGCCACTGCTCTTTGTCATTTTTATAAATGACCTGGAAGAGGGTGTAGAAGGATGGGTTAGTAAATTTGCAGATGACACGAAGGTCGGTGGAGTTGTGGATAGTGCTGAAGGATGTTATAGGTTACAGAGGGACATAGATAAGCTGCAGAGCTGGGTTGAGAGGTGGCAGACGGAGTTTAATGCGGAAAAGTGTGAGGTGGTTCACTTTGGAAGGAGTAACAGGAATGCAGAGTACTGGGCTAATGGCAAGATTCTTGGTAGTGTAGATGAACAGAGAGATCTCGGCATCCAGGTACATAAATCCCTGAAAGTTGCCACCCAGGTTAATAGGGCTGTTAAGAAGGCATATGGTGTGCTAGCCTTTATCAGTAGGGGGATTGAGTTTCGGAGCCACGAGGTCATGCTGCAGCTGTACAAAACTCTGGTGCGGCCGCACCTGGAGTACTGCGTGCAGTTCTGGTCACCACATTATAGGAAGGATGTGGAAGCTTTGGAAAGGGTTCAGAGGAGATATACTCGGATGTTGGCTGGTATGGAGGAAAGGTCTTATGAGGAAAGGCTCAGGGACTTGAGGTTGTTTTCATTAGAGAGGAGAAGGCTAAGAGGTGACTTAATAGAGGCATATAAGGTAGTCAGAGGGTTAGATAGGGTGGACAGTGAGAGTCTTTTTCCTCGGATGGTGATGACCAACACGAGGGGACATAGCTTTAAATTGAGGGGTGGTAGATATAGGACAGATGTCAGAGGCACTTTCTTTACTCAGAGAGCAGTAGGGGTGTGGAACGCCCTGCCTGCAACAGTAGTAGACTCGCCAAATTTAAGGGCATTTAAGTGGTCACTGGATAGACATATGGATGAAAATGGAATAGTGTAGGTCAGATAGGCTTCAGATGGTTTCACAGGTCGGCGCAACATCGAGGGCCGAAGGGCCCGTACTGCGCTGTAATGTTCTATGTTCTAAAGTTCAATATAAGTTCTATATCTTATAGTCTTGCAAGTTGAGACATCTGTTTTAAAGGAACAGCTGTAATCAGTGTAATCATGTAATAAGTGACCCGGCCTCCCAGCTGAACCATTGAAAGCTGCAGCAAGGCTGTGCAGTTGAACGTTGCACAGGTCCATTGGTACTGTGCTTCCAGCTGTTTCTGTAGCATGGAGGTTATCACATTCATCTAACGCGCAAAACGTGCCTGGTGCAAAACTGGCAGAAGCATTAAATGCTTCTTATTTATGATGTGGAGATGCTGGCGTTGGACTGGGGTGAGCACATAAGAAGTGGACGCAGAGCGACACTGGTTCAGGTGGTGATGGACATCCTGGTGCATCCTCAGCCACCGAGAGTAATTATGCAACATGTCGAGGATTTGAAAGCGAGAAACATGCCCCAATTTGATGCATTTTTTTTTCTAAGGCATCGAGGTGTCGCCCAATTCAAAGCAACATTTGACACTGAGCCATACAGGGAGATATCAGGCAGGTGGACAAAAGCTTGTATACAGGGTAGGTTTTAAGGAGATTCTTAAAATAGGAAAGTGAAGGAGTGCAGAGAGGTTTAAGGAAGCATTTCTAGAGCTTGGCTATCAGGCAACTGAAAGAACCGCCACCTGTCATAGAATGATTAATATTGCAAATTCTCATAACCATATGATGTAAGGTGCAGAGCAGAAGTAGGCCATTCGGCCCATCGAGTCTGCCCTGCTATTCCATGAAATGGTGGCTGATTTGATATCCTCAACTCCACTTTCCCATCTGATCCCCATAACCTTGATTCCCTTCCTGATTAACAATTGTCTATCGCTGTTTGAGTCCTGAATTAGATGAGAGCAAATATCTTGGTGGCTGGATGAGATGACAGAGATCGGGAGAGACAACCCTGGAGGAAAAGGTGCTTCTTAAACGAGAGATTTTATAGGTCAGTGGGCACAGGGAAGGTGGTTGACCACGTCTTGGTGTGAGTAAGCAGAGTTTTGGATGAACTCAATATTACAGGGAGGTTGAATGTGGGAGGTCATCCCAGGGTGTGTTAGGATATTTGGGTCTAGAGGAAATAAAAGAATAGATGAGAGTTTCAGAAGCAAATGAGCTGAGAAAAGGCTGGAGGCTGGCAATGTTACTGAGCTGAAAATATGCAGTCTTGATATTTTAAAAAGGAATACAAGAGATTTGGGCATTGCTGGCTGGGACATTCATTGCCCATCCCTAATTGCCTTTGAGAAGGTGGTGGTAAGCTACTTTCCTGAATCGCTACAGTCCATGTTAGATAGGTACACCCAGAGTGCTGTTAAAGAGGGAATTCAATGATTTTTACCCAAAGACCTTGAAGGAACAGGGATATATTTCCATGTTAGAATCTGTCAAAGTTCTGGTTGAGAAATACCCAAACTCTCTCCTTCACTGCCTGCCTCTCTCCTCTCCACTCCCCCCCCCCCCCCCCCCCTTCTCTCCTCTCTCTCATTCCCTCTCTCTTTTCTCTTACCGCCCCTTTCTCCTTTTCACATCGAGGCCACAGCCTTCTGTCGGCCCAGGAATGCTGATGGTTCCTTTTCCTGAAGGACATTAATGAACCAGTTGGGTGTTTATGACAATCCAGCAGTTTTCAATGGAACGTTTTCCCAGTGCCGGCCCCTCAAATGCCCAGATTCATTCAGCTCAATTTCACAACCTGCCTTTGTGTTTTTGTGGGTTCTCTCTCACTCTCTTTTGTCTGTTTTAAATCAATTTCACAGGGTATTCGAGCAAATTTGCAGTTCGGAAACTCAAACTGAACATTACATCAAGATCTGACAGAGTCCCCATTTAACCTGAACATCATTGGATTTTGAACATGGAAGGCAAAACCACCATTCACAGTGGGGAGAAACCGTACATTTGTTGTGTGTGTGGACAAGACTTCAACCAATCATCTGACCTCTCACAACATAAATGCAGTCACAACGGGGAGACACCGTGGAAATGTGAGGACTGTGGGAAGGGATTCAATTACCAGTCGAAGCTTGAAACTCATCAACGCATTCACACTGGGGAGAGGCCATTCACCTGCTCCGTGTGTGGGAAGGGATTCACTCAGTCATCTACTCTACTGACACACCAGCGAGTTCACACTGGGGAGAGGCCATTCACCTGCTCACAGTGTGGGAAGGGTTTCATTAATTCAACCAATCGGCTGACACACCAGCGAATTCACACTAGGGAGAGGCCATTCACCTGCTCCAAATGTGGGAAGAGATTCACTCGGTCATCCGACCTACTGACACACCAGAGAGTTCACACTGGGGAGAGGCCATTCACCTGCTCCGAGTGTGGGAGGGATTCACTCTGTCGTCTGATCTGCTGACACACCAGCGAATTCACAGGGGAGACCATTCACCTGCTCCATCTGTGGAAAGGGATTCACTCGGTCATCCCATCTGCAGAGACACAAGCAAGTTCACACTGATGAGAGACCTTTTAAATGCCCGGATTGTGGGCAGTGCTTTAAATGTTCCTGGGCCTTGGTGTCCCATCAACGTGCTCACACTGACGAGAGGCCGTTCACGTGCGCTGACTGTGGGACTGGATTTAGGCGATCATCTGACCTCATTACACACCAGCGAGTTCACACTGGGGAGAGGCCGTTCACTTGCTCCAAGTGTGGGAAGAAATTCACTCAGTCATCCAACCTGCTGAGACACCAGCGAGCTCACAGTGTAGAGACCATTCACCTTAGTGTTCGGGAAGGGATTAATTCAGACAGCCACCCTTCTAACACAAGAGTGAGGTTTCCATGAGGAGATACCGTTCACCTGCCCCGAATGACGGGATGGATTCACTTAGTCATCGTATCTGCTGAAAGAACAGCACGTTCCCAGTGTGAAGAGACCTTTTAAATGATGTATAATCAACGTGTTCCTAGTGATGAGAGACTGATCAGATCTCCCTTTAAGACTGGGTTCAGGAAGTTGAAGTTAAATGGAAAATAACTCAGCTTTGTATTAACTACCAAAATATCTCTAACACAAGTCTGTTTTTTTTGAAGCACTCTCCCTGTCTCCTCCATCCTCACCTTGAACAACAAGTGTGAGTAGCTCATGGAGCTTCTTTGTCACTGAGATTGAGACAATCTGATCAGCTATCTCTGCCCCTTCCCTCCTTCCACTGGACTAAACTGTCTCTAAAGTTTCCCCTTTCCCGAGCCCTGAACCCACATCTTGCTCTCATTTCACTCCCATCTCCCCTCATGCCCTATCAGGATTCATCTTCTCCATTAGACCCACTCCTGCTCCATTGACCCTATTCCTATTAAGCTACTGACCATCCAAATTCCCCATCTTCACTGACTTTGTTCACAGTTCTCTCTCTTCAGATACTGAACCGCTTTCCTTCAAATCTGCCATCATCACCCCACCTCAATGAAAACAGCTTTTCACCCCACTGTCCTTGCAAACAACCGCTCCATCTCTATGCACCATTTCCCCTCCAGATCCTGTCTTACCTTCCAAATCCATACCCATCTTTTCCGAACTCAATGTTTGAATCCCTCCCATAAGATTTATGTCTCCCATAGAGGCCAGACTCTTGTGTAGGTCCAAACCAGTTGGCAGGTTCCCTTCCCTGAAGGACATTAGTTATCAGTTGTGTTTTTATAACAATCCAGCAGTTTTCATCGTCACTTTTTCCCAGCCGGCCCCACAAATGACCAGATTCATTCAGCTCAATTTCACAACCTGCCTTTGTGTTTTGGTGGCTCTCTTTAAATTTCCCATGTTTGTTCAAATAGTTTTACAGGGTTTTGGAAGGATTTACACTCGGGGGAAAGTCAAACCAAATATCACATCAAAATCTGCTAGAATCGCTCTGTTCATCAGGACCTGGATATCTCGACCTTTAAACATGGCAGCAAAAAACCCTGTTAATACCAGGGAAAATGTGGGGACTGTGGAAAGGGATTCAGATCCCCACCTGAGCTGGAAACACATTGACGCAGACACACTGGGAGAGGCCGTTCACCTGCTCCGTGTGTGGAACAGATTCACTCTCTCTGCCCACCTGCAGAAACACCAGCAAGTTCACACCGACAAGAGAGAGTTTAAATGCTCCGACTGTGAGTAGAGCTTTAAAACCAATTGGGACTGAGGGAGCACCAGCGTATTCACACCGGGTACACCGGGTTCAGCTGCTCACAGTGTGGGAAGTGGTTCAGGACATCACCCCACCTTCTGACACACCAAGTTCACACTGACGAGAGATCTTTTAAATGTCCAGACTGTGGGAAGTGCTTTAAAGGTTCTGTAGATCTGTAATACCATCAACGTGTTCACACTGAGGCGAAACCGTTCAGGTGCTCTCACTGTGGGACTGGGCTCAGACGATCATCTCATCTCACTGCACACCAGCGCACATATACTGGGAAGAGACCATTCACCTGCTCGGAGTGTCGAAATGGATTCATTCGCTTATCCCACCTAGTGACACCAGCGAGTTCACAAATGATTGCTGCTGTTAATCATATCCTGGGCTGAATTATGTTTATTCTGACATTTGGGGTTGATCTCTAATGTCAGTTGCCCAGTTTAGACTGAGCAGGGACCGCATCACATCAAATCATGTGTGAATAAAGCATCATGTCTGCAAACTTCTTTTGAAATGTAAATTACACAGAGACTGCACTGAACCGAAGATGAACAATAAACAGATCACAGTCCAATCCTGCAGCTCTACATTGACAGGAGGAAAGTCTGTTCTGTAACTCGAGGATGAGGCTGAATATTTGTAATCACAAGTAGGCTTGAGCTATTTGATAGACAGGCTATTCAAAGCTATTAGCTTGATAGATATTGAAGGATTTACTCTGAAAGTAAACTCACCGATTTCTAACCTCAGACTCTGAAGGATGTTGTAGGATACAGAGGGACATAGATAAGCTGCAGAGCTGGGCTGAGAGGTGGCAGATGGAGTTTAATGCGGAAAAGTGTGAGGTGGTTCACTTTGGAAGGAGTAACAGGAATGCAGAGTACTGGGTGAATGGTACATAAATCCCTGAAAGTTGCCACCCAGGTTAATAGGGCTGTTAAGAAGGCATATGGCGTGCTAGCCTTTATAAGCAGGGGGATTGAGTTTCGGAACCACAAGGTCATGCTGCAGCTGTACATAACTCTGGTGCGGCCGCACCTGGAGTACTGCGTGCAGTTCTGGTCACCACATTACAGGAAGGATGTGGAAGCTTTGGAAAGGGTTCAGAGGAGATTTACTAGGATGTTGCCTGGTATGGAGGGAAGGTCTTACGAGGAAAGGCTCAGGGACTTGAGGTTGTTTTCGTTAGAGAGGAGAAGGCTGAGAGGTGACTTAATAGAGACATATAAGATAGTCAGAGGGTTAGATAGGGTGGACAGTGAGAGTCTTTTTCCTCGGGTGGTGATGACCAACACGAGGGGACATAGCTTTAAATTGAGGGGTGATAGATATAGGACAGATATCAGAGGCAGTTTCTTTACTCAAAGAGTAGTAAAATGTGGAACGCCCTGCCTGCAACAGTAGTAGACTCGCCAAATTTAAGGGCATTTAAGTGGTCACTGGATAGACATATGGATGAAAATGGAATAGTGTAGGTCAGATAGGCTTCAGATGGTTTCACAGGTCGGCGCAACATCGAGGGCCGAAGGGCCCATACTGCGCTGTAGTGTTCTATGTTCTATGTTCCTGCTGTAATGGATATTCAGCATCCATCAGTGCTGATTTACAGTGAATTACTGGATGTTAATTGTTTTATGAAATATCTCTCCCCATTGGTGCTGAATTGTGGATAACTGATTACATTTAGACATGTCTAGAAAGGGCTATGTGCCCAGGTTTAACTATAATTTGTAACCAATAGACCATCAGTCATAAGCAGAATTAGGCCATTCGGCCCATCGAGTCTGCTCCGCCATTCAATCATGGCTGATTTGTTTCTCATCCCCGTTCTCCTGCCTTCGCCCCATAATCTCTGACCCTTTATTCATCAAAAACATATCTATATCTGTCTTAAAGACACTCAGTGATTTGGCCTCCACAGCCTTCTGCGGCAAAGAGTTCCACAGATTCACCGCCCTCTGAAGAAATACCTCATCTGTGTTTTAAAGGATTGTCCCTTGAGTCTAAGATTGTGTCCTCTGGTTCTAGTTTTCCCTACTTGTGGAAACATCCTCTCCATGTCCACTCTATCTTGGTCTCTCAGTATCCTGTAAATCTCAATAAGATTCCCCCCTCTTCCTTCTAAACTCCAAAGAGTACAGAACCAGAGTCCTCAAACTTGGAAGAGTGGATATCGGGATTTGTGCACTAATATGCAACATACAGATGTAATGACTTAATTCAACATAGTACACTTCAAATAATCTTAGTTAAAATACATATGAGCGCATTTTTATTCTAATTAGGTCTTACTGTACTTAGACTTTTTAAAATAAGTCTGTGTATAACACTTTGAATACCTAAGCTCTATCCAGACTAAATGCGACAATAGAAATGTCAATTTCTTGAATGGTTCCTTATGTTAAATCCACTTCAAAAGGTAAAACATATGACTTCAGAAGTTCTCAAAATCAGACTCATCAATGGCATCACTAGTTGTTTTATATATGTACCTCACGCTGTGCTAAATATTCTTGAGCTTCACATCTCCTACACTGAGTTATAAAAATATATTCTTGTCTCAAATCCAGAAGTGAGAACTGGCATTCCAATTCTAACTATTGCATTGTCCACCCATTGGTGTTAGTTGTATTTTGGTGATCCCACACTATAACTAATTCCTTTTGCAAGAACATGCACTGCAAAAAAAAATGTAGTTTTCAAGCCCATAATGCAATATGAATTAATGTATGTTAAATGCAAAATGGTTATAGTATGCAAATGCTCAGACTAATGACATTCAATTTTATAAGCCAGCAGCATTATTTAAAAGATCCATTTACTAATGGTAGACTACTAACGTCAGTTAGAAAAACCTATATGGCACTGTGAACATACAAGGACTCACAAATTAGTATAATACCTAAAGTCCACTCAGAATTAGATGCTGAACTGAAATGATAATATTAGCGATGATCAAAAACTTGGTTTAAGTGCCAGGCAATGACCATCTCCAACTAGAGAGAACCTAACCATCTCCACTCAATAATGGCCAAGTCAACTCAATTTCTCCTCATGGGACAATCCCCTCACTCCTGTAACCAGTCCAGTGAACCGATCCTCAATCCTCCTCAATAAGTATGTCCTTCCCTGGGTAAGGAGACAAAATCTGTGGACAGTCCTCCAGCTGAGGCCTCAGCACTGCCCTGTTTAACTGTAGTGGACTCTTGTACGCCAATGGCTTTGTAACAACGCTAACACATTGGGTCTGAGCGTGTTGCAGTCTGTGCGATTTTGCTGTGCACAAATTAGCTGCTGTATTTCCTACATTACAGCATTGACTGCACTTCAAAGGAATTAAATTGGCTGGAAAACACCAGGGACATCCTGAGTTCATGAAAGGCTTGACAGAAATACAAATATTTCTTTGACAAAGGAGAAATGGCCCAAAGTGGAACAGTCGAGAATGGGATTTCAATTAGTCTCCTTTTATCTTGGAGGAAACAAATACTCGACAAAGTGTGAGTTTGACACCAAACTGATTTATTTCACATTTAATATTAATGTCTAGAATATTAAACTCCAGCCCCATTATAGGGGTCACTAACATCAACAGAAATCAGCTCCAAGAGTGGTGTCTGGGAACCTGATACTGGATGGATTGCAGGTTTGAACCCTGCAACTGAACGGCAACATGCTTGTGACACCAGGTTAAATGTAAATTGTAAATGATTGAGCAAGAGCTGAGTTCACCGCCAACACCAAATGCAGGCAGCAGCCATTTTGGGGAATGCTGTTTTGGCGAGGGAAGCAGGCAGCTCCTGAAAGGACCAGAGGAATAAAGAGCAGACTATGTGACCATATACATCAAATCTAGGTGCAGCACTCAGATGTGCTAGTTTATCCCTCAAATTTCACTGAAACTCACATGAAAACAAACCATGTTTTGACCCACAGTGACTCTGACAGCAGTGCACTAACATGCTCCACACTGTCTAACTTCGTGCAAAAAAAAAGATTAACAATCCCATTTTGTTCCAGACAGGCTCCATAACAAATTCATCGATGAGCTTAAATTGCTATTTATTGGAGTGAGCAAGTTTCTTGTTCCCTCCTCTCTACCAGCCTTTTGAAAATTAAAAACGGTCTCAGAGGCTGCAGATCCAGTGTCACTGACCAGGAAAGTAATTTTCACATCACACCAGCACCCGTTCCCACCCCAACTGGTAATTAAAAACCAACCCAACTCTCAGAATGAACATGGTTCAGTTCTGGACGACATGAACAGCAGCAGAATCCAAGCTCTGCAGTCATAAGTGAAACTGCTGGTGTCTCTGGAGGTTGGATGAAAAAGTGAATGCCTTCCCACACACGGAGCAGATGAAAGGTGTCTTCACAGTGTGAACCCGCTGGTGCCTGAGAAGGTTAGATGCCTGACTGAATCCTTTCCCACACACTGAGCAGATGAACGGTCTCTCCCCTGTATGAATGTGTTGGTGTTTCAGCAGATTTGTTGAGCTTTTAAACCTCTTTTCACAGTCAGAACATTTAAACAGTCTCTGCTGACTGTGAACAAGTTGGTGTGTCAGCAGAGTTGCTGACTGAGAAAATCCTTTCCCACAAATAGAGCAGGGGAATGGTCTCTCCCCAGTGTGAACTCGCTGGTGGGTCCCAAGGTTGGATGAACTGATGAATCCCTTCGCACACACGGAGCAGGTGAAAGGCCTCTCCCCGGTATGAACTCGCTGGTGTATCAAAAGATTTGATAATTGGGTGAATCCCTTCCCACATTCAGAGCAGGTGAATGGCCTCTCCCCAGTGTGAATTCGCCGATGGACTTCCAGCAGGGATGGGGAAATGAATCCCTTCCCACAATCGCCACATTTCCATGGTTTCTCCTTGGTGATGGTGTCCTTGTGTCTCTCCAGGTTGGATGATCACTCGTCCACACACATAACACATTTATGGTTTCTCCCCTGTGAATGGTGTGAAGTTCTTTCAGGCTGAGTAACTGGTCAGTTCCCGGAACACTCTCACTCGGGTGCGTGAGTCTCTGTATTGTTCCAGACACACTGATGTTTTATATCTTTTTCCACCGACAGAACAGACAAACTCCATCCACATTCAAAGGTCGATAATATTAGGGTTCTGATGAATCGAGTGACTGTCAGATCTTGATGTGATGTTTGATTCAAGTTAACCATCCGCAAGTCTAACCCCCTGTAAAATGAGTTTACAAAATCATTACATTAAATGCAGAATAGAGACTCTGAACAGACAATTCTAGTTTCTCTGAAACATATTTCATCTCTTATTCCCCTAAGACTGTATTTCCCCATCCCACACACTCTCCCTCATCCCTGGGCTGAAATCCAAATAAAGTGTTGGATAATTCTTTCAGGATCCTTTTAGTAATTCTACAACTCAAGCTCATGTTTTACAAATGTTTTACATTTTTTTTCCAATTAAGGGGCAATTTAGCATGGCCAATCCACATATGCTGTTCATCTTTGAGTTGTGGGGGTGAGACCCATGCAGACACTGGGAGAATGTACAAACTCCACATGGACAGTGACCAGGAGCTGGGATCGAACCAAGGTCCTCATACCGATGGCTGTGCTGTCTGCCCGGTGCCAGGGTTCAGGACATCTACATGAGTACATCGGTATTAGGAGCAAAAGTAGACAATTCAGCCATTCGCGGCTGCTCCGCCATTCAATCAGATCATGGCTGATCTCTTCTTGGTTTCAAGTCCACCTCCCCACCTGTTCTCCATATCCCTTTAACCATTAAAAGAAAAAAAAAAGGAAGCTATCTCCCTCTTGAAACCATTTAGTGACTCAGACTCCACAGAACCATGGGGTCCATTTAATCACTCAGAATTCACGCACCATGGGGGTGGCAAGCTCCACAGATTCGCCACCCATTGCGAGAAGTATTTCCTCCTCATCTCAGTCTTAAATCTACCGCTCCTCAACCTGTATCTGTGACCTCTCATTCTATATTTTCCCACACTGGGGAGCATTTGGCTTACATTTATTTTATAAATCTCTCTAATATTTTATACACCTCGATCAGATCCCCGCTCCCCCATGCACGTTTTGATTGTTTCCCATCATCTATCCCACTCTCTGTTCGCCATTGCCTATCTGAAGAAGTACTTTTCTTCTTACCTGTATCTCTATCTCCTTCCCTTCGTCAGATATTCCTTTACTGTGACTGAACTCTTCTTTATTGGCAGCCCATTGCTAAGTTACAGTTTCCCCTGCTACCCTTTGACTCCAATTTACCAGAGTTAGGTCCATTCTTACACCACTAAAGTTGGTTTTCTCCAGTTAATTATAGCTTCCACAATCAAAGCCTGAAGATATTCAGGTCCTGATGAATGAGTGACTTGACTCAACTGAGTGATGTTTGGTTTGAGTTTCCCATCTGTCAATATGCTGCATCTAAAAATATGTAAAATAATTTTAACAAAATCCATCATTGTCAGTCCAGGAGAAATTGAGAAGAAACAAACATTTCACTTAGTTTGAGTTTGCTGAGTATAAATCCTCCCCTTCTACCCCCTGCAAAAGGTGTTTCCAAAATCCATCATGGTCAGTCCAGGAGACAAATTCACTACATTCTCTCCTGCTGACAGGTGTGATGAATGTAAGAAATTGGTGAATATATTGTATTTTATATCTGTTACAAAGTGTTTTTTAAAAGTTTGTGTTAAGGTACATATTTGTTGCAGTAATATTATTAAAGAACCTAGGTTAAGGTCCAGATTGTGTGTCTGCTGAAGCTGAAATTATCAAGACGTGAAGGCATTATTGATTCTAACCATTTACATGTTTTCATAGAGATGCCTAATGCAACATTGTTATGATTTCTGGAGATTCCCTGGAGTGCAGATAGTTTATGGGGGAGTGGCTTTTGTCCATGCTAAGCAGTAACATAGTGGGATACAGGTAATGCAATAAATGGGAGGAGCCAGGTCTGTCTGTAGTTATGCAGTTTCATACTGGCTTTGCAGTCTACTCTGAGTTTTTAAGTTGAGCAGCAGTTCTGTCAGATGCTGTAAGGTTGAGCAGGAGCTTCTGACTAGAAAGAAGGATTTGGTATTGGTGTTGCTTAATTTGAGTTAGTGAAGGTGTAAGGCTTAAATTTAGGTTTTTCCTTTTGTTTAAGAACTTTTTTTTTGAATTTAGAGTACCCAATTATTTTTTCCAATTAAGGGGCAATTTAGCATGGCCAATCCACATACGCTGTTCATCTTTGTGGGGCAGACACTGGGAGCATGTACATATCCACACGGACAGTGGCCAGTGGCCAGGATCGAACCCAGGTCCTCAGTGCCAAAAAACAACAGTGCTGACCACTGCACCACCGTGCTGTCCCTAAGAATTGTTTAACTGATAATTGGAAAGCTATAATCTTTGATGTTAACTATGGTTAGTTCTGAGTTTAAATTAAAATTGGTTTTAACATAAAACATGCCAACTGGTCAGTCATCACTCCTGGGGTGTTTTACAAATTGTCAGAGTATTTGGTTTCTTGTCCGGTGTCCTGACAAATGTTGGGCTTTGGTCCAGGATTCTGACACAGGTATGACCGCGCATGCGCCCTGTCACACACTGCCCCCTATAAAATGGCGGCCGCGCCGTCTCCATGGGGAGGCCCCAGTTACTACCGCCTCATTACTGCATCCACCGCACCGGAACCTTCTTATCCCCGGTTTCAGGCCTCTTCTGGACGTTTATAAAGCCTCGCCGCCCAGTCTGCCGCCTCTATTCCTCCCACTCACCGGCTCTATTTACTCTCCCGCATTCGACATTTTTTAACATCTTCCAACAGCCCGAGGAACAGTGCGTACTGCGCATGCTCCCGTCAGAAACCGCACTGCGCATGTTCCAGTTAGCGTAAAGTAGCGCCTGTGCGGGACGCTCGAGCAATGAGGATAGAGCACATTTTACCCCCATTGAATGCTGGGTAAACCTGTTGCCATTGTGGGAGAATTTAGTAGTATCAAAAATTATGTTTCCTTGGAGCTAGGAGGTCAAGATATGAAATGATTAAGTCAATTTCAGGGGCCTCACGGTAGCATGGTGGTTAGCATCAATGCTTCACAGCTCCAGGGTCCCAGGTTCGATTCCCGGCTGGGTCACTGTCTGTGCGGAGTCTGCACGTCCTCCCCGTGTGCGCGTGGGTTTCCTCCGGGTGCTCCGGTTTCCTCCCACAGTCCAAAGATGTGCGGGTTAGGTGGATTGGCCATGCTAAATTGCCCGTAGTGTAAGGTTAATGGGGGGATTGTTGGGTTACGGGTATACCGGTTACGTGGGTTAAGTAGGGTGATCATTGCTCGGCACAACATCGAGGGCCGAAGGGCCTGTTCTGTGCTGTACTGTTCTATGTTCTATGTTCTAATTAACATGGCAACGTAAGCTTGGGCAGTCGCCATAGTTCTGCTCTGGTGTAATTAAGAACAGAATAAACACTGACAGATCTGAACTTACTGGATTTTATGTAGGTGTTGCGAACCATATTGTTCCTTCCCATACACAGAACAGTTAAACCCCACCTTGTCAGAAAAATGTAGCAATTCAGATGGTGAACGACTTACCCATGTGATTTTACCCATGAGTTTCCAACTCACATTGGTATCTCAGACCCTTGTTACCAGCAGGAGAGTAATTGATTTAAAAGGTCTTGATTTATCCTCCCACTACCCATCTGTAAACTGAAAGATGATTTTGAATTTTGATTTTCTCCTTTATAAGCAGTGGTATATTTTCCCCAACCCTTAATTTTGGAGTGTCCCAATCCTCTATGAATAACTTAGAGCGGAGAAGGCTGAGGTGGGACCTGTTGAGATGTACAAAAGTATGAAGGACATAGATACGATAGATAGAAATAAGTTTTTCCACTGAGTGGAGGGGATACAGATTTAAGGAAATCGGCAGGAGATTTAGAGGGTATTTGAGGAAAAGGTTTTCATGCAGAGGGTGGTGAGAATCTGGAACTTACTGCCTGAAAGGTTGGTAGGGAACATTCACAACATTTAAGAATCATTTAGATGATGACTTGGAAAATGGGATTAGAATAGATAGGTGCTTGATGGCTGCTGCAGACATGATGGACCGAATGACCTCTTTCTGTGCTGCAAAATTCTATGACGATGATTCTAACTCACACAGCAAACACAAGATAAAATAAAATAAAATGGTTATTTTATTTCAGACACACAACATACAGTAAAGGGGGTTCGCAATATCGGTCTCTTTTGCTCTCATACAATAAAAGGGAGATAAGGGGGGGGGAAGGAGATTCAGAGAAAGATACACATTATGCTTTTACGTATGTTCTCATTCCAGATTAAAAATTTGATGTCATATTTCTTCAGAGGGTAGTTGAGTGAGCCGCCTTTCCAGAAGTGAAAACTTCCATGATGGGAGAAGGTACATTTGGTTCAATTAATCTTGAATCTGCAAGTTCGAATGTTCCAGAAGTTCACAGTGTAGATGAGGGGCAGGCTATTACAAACTTGGGCATGGGCTCATTCTGCTGCTACATGTACAATGGAAAATAGTAGACAGAAACAAGCGGCTGCCTGGAGTCTCGGTTCCCGTTGAAGTTCAAATTGTTAGGTGAATTGCACGTTCCTAATTCTCCTCAGTGCAAATGAATAGCCATCTTAGTGTGGTGACTCGGGGCTTTTCACAGTAACACCATTGCAGTGTGACTGTAAGCCTGTCTGTGACTCTAATAAAGATTATTGTGATTATTAAGAGTGACTAAAGATCCAAAAGCTGTATAATTAAAGGAATTCAGACAGCTCAATCCTCGGTCACGTGACAGGATGTTTCTCATTGAATGATTTGGCTAATAAGGACCCTGACTGAAGCTATTGTGCTTTGGAGAAGGTAGTGGTCGGACCATAAACCCCAGATTGGTGAACAGCAGTCACAAACACCTGGCTGTCATAGCTGGCTGAGGCAGACATCTGGTTTGTTGAACCATTATGTTGACTTGGCTGGAACGTTTATACAATGCCAACATTCAAGGAGGCATCAGCTGTTAGCCTTTGGTTTCAAGCAGTTCAGAAATTTCCATAAGTTAGCATGTGATCAATTGCAACAATTTTATCAGACCAGCAATTATCAATCTTGAAAAATAGAGAAAACAATAATTTTACAAAGTAGCTGACGGGAATATATACTGTTTCTGTCCTTTCTACTGACCAGGAAACGCTTCTGATAAGTTCTACACAATCAAACATCCACAGTTAGAGAAGAGTGTTGTTAATCTGAAATGAGAAGAGAAAACTCAGAAATTTCCCAGATCTGGTAGTGTCTTTGGAGTGAGAAACATTGTGTCTGTGCAGAACCCAACATAGTTCAGAATTCAGAACTATGTCTTTCCATCAGACCTGCACTGTATCAGTGCACAGACCAGAGTACTTAACTCTGTTGCTCAATTGAAAGATGCTCCCAAATGTGCTGAGTATTTCTGGCATGTTCTACTTTTATCTCTGGTTATCCCTGACTCAGGACCCGTTGGGTCTGGCAAATCAAACTACAGGCCTCTTGCAAGATGTACGACACATTTTAAAAATAACATTTATTGTCACAAGTAGGCTTACATTAACACGGCAATGAAATTACTGTGAAAATCCCCTAGTCGCCACATTCCGGTGTCTGTTCGGGTACACAGAGTGAAAATTCAAAATGTCCAATTCACCTAACAGCACACGAAAGAGAAAATGCTGGAAAAATTCAGTAGGTCTGGCAGCATCTGTACGGAGTGAAAAGAGCTAACGTTTCGAGTCCGATAACTCTTTGTCAAAGCTAACAGAGAAAGTGGGAAATATTTATACTGTGGGAATGAAAGATGACTCACGGTAGCATTGTGGATAGCGCAATTGCTTCACAGCTCCAGGGTCCCAGGTTCGATTCCGGCTTGGGTCACTGTCTGTGGGGAGTCTGCACATCCTCCCCGTGTGCGTGGGTTTCCTCCGGGTGCTCCGGTTTCCTCCTAGTCCAAAGATGTGCAGGTTAGGTGGATTGGCCATGATAAATTGCCCTTAGTGTCCAAAATTGCCCTTAGTGTTGGGTGGGGTTACTGGGTTATGGGGATAGGGTGGAAGTGTTGACCTTGGGTAGGGTGCTCTTTCCAAGAGCCGGTGCAGACTCGATGGGCCGAATGGCTCCTTCTGCACTGTAAATTCTATGATAATCTATGAGTCATAGCCACAGAAACCCAGGGAAACTGGGTGCTAATGGCCACAGAAACCAAGGGGAAAGAGTGCTAATGGAAAGGATTTATGAAATCATCTGACACACCGGCGTACTCATACTGGAGAGAGACCATTCACCTGCTCCGATTGTGGAAAGGGATTCACTCAGTCATCTAACATGTTGGCACATCGGTGCAGTCACACTGGGGAGAGACCATTCACCGGCTCAGTGTGGGAAGGGATTCATTTTTGCAGCCAACCTGATGACACACCAGCAGGTTCACACTGACGACAGACCTTTCAAATGCCCAGACTGTGGGAAAGTGTTTTAAAACTTCCCAGGAACTTATATACCATCAACTTATTCACACCGAGGAGACCATTCAGGTGCTCACACTATGGGTCAGGCTTTAGGTGATTCTCGCATCTTATTGTACAACAGCACACTCACAACGGGGAGAAACCATTCAACTGTTCAGCGTGTGGAGAGGGATTCACAGTCATCCACCCTGCAGAGACACCAGAGAGTTCACACAGGGGAAAGGCCATTCACCTGCTCAGAGTGTGGGAAAAGATTCACTCAGTCATCCACATTGCTTAGACACCAGCGACCTCTCACTCTGGAGAGGCTGTTCATCTTCTCTGTGTGGAGAGGGATTCACTAAGTTTCCCAACCTACTGACGCACCAACATGTTCACAATGAACTCCAGAGGTTGTGTGGGTTTCCTCCAGGTGCTCCAGTTTTCTCACCGTCCAAAGATGTGCAGGTTAGGTGGACTGACCACGCTAAATTGCCCCTTTATAATATAATAATCTTTATTGTCACAAGTAGGCATACACTAACACTGCAATGAAGTTACTGTGAAAAGCCACTTGTCGCCACATCAAATAGCTGTTGTGCATGTACCTTTAAGAAATTAGTGTTTATCAATTAGCTGCAGTGATATCAGAGTGTGGTGGAGCTGGGCTGTCTGTCTTCACTGCAGCTATTTGATAAACACCCAGTTCTTAAAGGTACTCTCACATGACAGTTCAGAAATCTCCCTCTGTGTACCTGAACAGGCTCCGGAATGTGCTGACTGGGGGATTTTCACTGTAACTTCATTGCAGTGTTAATGTAAGACTTCTTGTGACAGTAAAGATTCGGATTATTTTTTTAAATGTTCTGGCAAATTTCCATCCCGCTCACGATGACTCCCACGGCCAGAAATATGACCCCAAAAATGGGATGACGCCAAATCTTTAAAAGGCAAAGTCTTTATTTCAAATTGTTGCCGTGCTATCAGGGGAAAGGGTTAACTTCTCTGCTTGTTTACAAAAGGGAAGAGGAAACATTCACAAAGCTTCCCACAGCTTGTGAGCTCCGAAACATAACTTCAAGGCTGAGGTTTATCTTCAGAGAATGAAACGTTTTGGTGCCTTTTCCAATTGGACCCGTAAATTGTGATTCACACTGAAAGGTTTACTTTCACTCAGTAATTAGAACATTTCACTGTCTCACCACTGACACTTCAGACCAAATCCCAATTGTTCTCTTCCCTTGTAGCTGGTGTGTGGAGAAGATCATGTTCACTGTAGATCTGTCAGCAGAGAAACCGCACTGTGCTTCTGGATAAACTCAGTCTGCAAGTAGATGAATCTTTTAAACATCACCCAAGTGAAGGTCTTCCCCTGACTCTAAGGAGTGAGATGTCCCTGTAGTTGATGCTGTCTCCTCTGTCACTGCTGTTTTTATTGCATCACACATGTTCCATGGACCAGTCTCACAGCCCAAAAGGGGAGGGCAGGAAGGTGTGACAGTCGATGGGACTTTCTGTGTGTGAGCAGTTCAGCTGGAATTCCATCCTTGCCGGGCACCTTTCTGCTTGCTCAGCAATCAATGGCCTTTTCCAGCTCAAATGATCAGAGTTCCTTGTCCAACTAAACCATGACAGGAAGCTGGAGGAGAGTCAAATAGAGACTGGGAGATGCCCGTCTCACAGGGGTACAGCTCACTGTTGTGTTCAACCCAGCTCCTCACTCTCTCACCATGACTGACACTGAGCATGCTCAGAGCACACACCCACACTGCACCTGCACACTGGCCTCATACACTCACTGATAGGGGACTTACTGCAGCCCGGGGGATTCTGGGTAACACAGCCGCCATAGAGCAATTAGTAAACAGGAAGATTCTATTTCCCAGTTAGCAAAACAGAAGATCCACAGTTAAGCAAGATGCTGGTCATGAAGCACAATGAGAGTTTTGGATACTTTATTTAATACAGAAGCACATCATTCTGATAAGATGTCACTTAGACATGGGCAGCAAGCAGGCTGATCGACAGTTTGTACAGTATTTACAACACCTGGGACATGGTATATCATCTCATCAAACAAGTGATAGGTTTGTTTACTGTTCAGAATTGTGACTGGGTCACACTCATGGTTCATGCAAAATGCAACTCCCCAGGTTCTCTGACCCCCTCCCTCCAGACCTGTTTTCACTCCAAGGGTCTTGACATCTGCCTTAGTCTTTATCCAGCCATGTATGTTCAGCTCACAGTGCCCAACAACCAGCCTCTCCTACACTGGGACACAGGGTTTCCATCACCAAAAATCTGTCCTGGTCCACGCACCACCATCAACGCCACCACCAAGAAAGCACAACAGCATCTCTACTTCTTCAGGAAACTAAGGAAATTTGGCATGACCTGATTAATACTACACTCCTGTCTGCTTCACTCAATGCCTATGTCTATATATTTACATTGTATACCTTGTGTTCCCCTATTATGTATTTTCCTTTTTAGTTTACTTTATTTTCATGTGCAAATGATCTGTTTGAGCTGCTCGCAGAATAATATGCGGTACCTCGATGCATGTGACAATAAACCAATCCAATCCATATCGAGGGAGCAATCTGCCTCTCTTGCATTGGTGCACTGCATTCCCTCATAACACAGTGGCATAGAAAGGTGACAGCAGAAAAACAAAGGCACTCAACAAATTGTATCTGTGCCAACTTTCTGCAACAGTCACAATCCCTGTCATTGGCCCTGAACTCTGCAGATATTTTTCTCCTCACAAGATACAAACAGATGAGCAAGGAGCTGGAGTTGGCTATTCAGCCCGTCTGCTCCACCATTTAATAAGGTCATGGCTGATCTGATAATAACAGATAGTTGTCCAATTCTCTTTTCAAGGCATCAATTGAATCTGCCTCCACCACATTTAAAAAACATTTTTTTTATTGATATTTTCAAAAACATATCCAAGACAGAAAATAACAACAAGAAAACAATATTAACAACAACAAAAAGAAAAACACATCAACCCCCAAACCCAACCCCCCCCCCCCCCCCCCCCAGTAACTACAAAAAGGAGAGATAGATAAACACCCGGCATATCCAATAACAGATATACACATTCTCCCTTCCCCTCGAAACAAACCCCCCCCCCCCCGGGTTGCTGCTGCTGCCAGCTTATTATCCTACCGTTCTGTCAGGAAGTCCAGGAAAGGCTGCCACCGACAAAAGAAACCCTTGTACTGATCCCCTCAGGGCAAATTTCACCTTCTCCAACTTGATGAACCCCACCATATCATTGATCCAGGCCTGCTGCTTGGGGGCCTCGCATCCTTCCATTGAAGCAAGATCCTCCGCCGGGCTACTAGGGATGCAAGGCCAGAACCCCGTCCTCTTTCGCCTCCCTGCACTCCCGGCTCCACTGCAACCCCAAATATTGCGAGTCCCCAGCCTGGCTTGACCCTGGATCCTACCACCCTCGACACCGTCCTTGCTACCCCCTTCCAAAACTCCCCCAGCGCTGGGCATGCCCAGAACATATAGGCGTGGTTCGCTGGGCTTCCCGAGCACCTAGCACACCTGCCTTCGCCCCCGGAAAACCTACTCATTCTCGTCCCCGTCATGTGGGCCCTGTGCAGCACCTTGAACTGTTTGAGGCTAAGCCTCGCACAGGAAGAGGAGGAATTCACTCTTTCCAGGGCATCCGCTCTCATCCCCTCCTCAATCTACTCACCCTGCTCATCCTCCCATTTACCCTTCAGCTCGTCCACCGAGGCCTCGACTACCTCCTGCATTACCTGGTATATGTCCGAAATCCTCCCTCCACCAACCCACACCCCCGAGAGCACCCTGTCCCTTACCCCACATGGGGGCAGCAGAGGGAACCCCTCCACCTGCCGCCTGGCAAATGCCCTAACCTGCATGTACCTAAACATGTTCCCCGGGGGTAGCCCAAACTTCCCCTCTAACTCACCCAGGCTCGCAAACCTCCCATCCACAAACAGGTCCCTCAACCTCCTAATACCTACCTTGTGCCCTCCACCACATTTTCGAGCAGTGCATTCATGATACCATATGCAGCACAGAATGTTTTTCTTCACATCATCAGACATAGGAGCAGAATTAGGCCATTCGGCCCATCGAATCTGCTCCACCATTCAATCATGGCTGATATTTTGCTTATCTCCATTCTCCTGCCTTCACCCCATAACCCCTGATCCCCTTATAAATCAAGAACCTATCTATCTCTATCTTAAAGACACTCAGTGATTTGGCCTCCGCGGCATGGCTCAGCATTGCTTCTTTTTCTAATCACTCTAAATGAATGCCTTCTGTTTATAATGCCTCAATATGACATGCTTGATCAAACACGATTGCAGATCCTTAGTTTAAATGTGGTCAAGTGCCTTTCCATTTGAGAACTGTTCAATAAAGTTATTAGAATTATTTATAGCTAGGGCAGCACGTGGATCAGTGGTTAGCAGTGGGACGACAGTGCTGAGGACCCGGGTTTGAATCCCGGCCCTGGGTCACTGCCCGTGTGGAGTTTGCACATTCTCCACGTGTCTGCATGGGTTTCACCCCCACAACCAAAGATGTGCAGGTTAGGTGGATTGGTCAGGCTCAATTGCCCCTTAATTGGAAAAACAAAATAATAATAATTGGGTACTCTGAATTTATTTTTTGAAAAAGGATTATTTGTAGCTTCCTCACCAATCATTTTTTCTACTATCTTGAAGTGACCTTATTTTTATCGGGAGTTAACTGAAATGTGTTCCTAACCTCTCATTATCTAAATTTCCATTCACCACTTTTCAGTCCACCTGACCCAGTCCATGGCTTTCTCCCTCATTGTCTAAAACACATCAGCAACTTTTGTATAATCCTGGTGTAGACATTCAAGTCTAAATCACTGATATATACCGGAAAACTGGAGCCCCACTGGAAACAGACGTCCAGGCATCATTCAGTCCTGGATGTGACGAACAGCAACAGCAACAGCTGAATCCAAACCCTGCTGTTGCCTGTGAACTTGCTGATGTCTGTTCCGGTTGTTTGACTGAGTGAATCTCCTTCCACGCACGGAGCAGTTGAACAACCTCTCCCCAGTACCACTCCCACGTTTGGGTGACACAGTAGCACAGTGGTTAGCACTGTTGCTTCACAGCTCCAGGGTCCCAGGTTTGATTCCCAGCTTGGGTCACTGTCTGTGCGGAGTCTGCGCGATGTCCCAGTGTCTGCATGGGTTTCCTCCGGGTGCTCCGGTTTCCCCCCACACTCCCAAGATGTGCAAGTTGGATGGATTGGCCATGCTAAATTGCCCTTAGTGTCTAAAAAGGTGAGGTGGGGTTATGGGTTAGGTTGGAGGTATGGGCTTAAGTAAGGTGCTCTTTGCAAGGGCCGGTGCACTCGATGGGCCGAATGCCCTCCTTCTGCACTGTAAATTCTATGATTCTGTTTCAGTGTGAACTCGCTGGTGTTTCCGCAGATTCTGTTTACTTTTAAATCTCTTTTCACAATCAGAACATTTAAAAGGTTTCTGATCAATGTGAACAAGTTGGTGTGAAGTCAGGTAGGATGACCGAGTGAATTTCTTTTCACACACGGGCAAGTGTATGGTCTCTCCCCAGTGTGAACTCGCTTGTGTATCAGAAGGTAGGATGAACATGTGAATCTCTTCTCACACACGGAGCAGGTGAATGGCCTCTCCCCAGTGTGAGTGCGTTGATGTGACAGTAAATTCTTTTTACTTTTAAAGCTCTTCTCACAGTCAGCACATTTAAACGGTCTCTGATCAGTATGAACAAGTTGGTGTGTCAGGAGGTAGGATGGCAGAGTGAATCCCTTCCCACACACGGAGCAGGTGAACAGCCTCTCCCCAGTGTGAGTGCGTTGATGTGTCAGTAAATCCTTTCTGCTTTTAAAGCTCTTTTCACAGTCAGCACATTCAAAAGGTCTCTGGTCAGTGTGAACAAGTTGGTGTGTCAGGAGGTGGGATGACAGAGTGAATCCCTTCCCACACACGGAACAGGAGAATGGCCTCTCCCCAGTGTGAGTGCGTTGATGTGACAGTAAGTCCTTTCTGCTTTTAAAGCTCTTTTCACAGTCAGAACATTTAAATGGTCTCTGGTCAGAGTGGACCTGATGGTGAGTCCAGAGGTAGGATGACTGAGTGAATCCCTTCCCACACACGGAGCAGGTGAACGGCCTCTCCCCAGTGTGACTGCGATGATGTTTCAGTAAAAACTTTCTGCTTTTAAAGCTCTTTTCACAGTCAGCACATTTAAACGGTCTCTGTTCAGAGTGAACCTGATGATGAGCCCGGAGGTTTGACAAACCATGAAATCCCTTCCCACATTCCAGACAGGTGAATGGCCTCTCCCCAGTGTGAATGTGTTGATGTTTCAGTAAATCCTTTCTGCGTTTAAAGCACTTTCCACAGTCAGCACATTTAAAAGGTCTCTCATCATTATGAACAAGTTGGTGTCTCAGGAGTTCGGATGACAGAGTGAATCCCTTCCCACACACGGAGCAGGTGAACGGCCTTTCCCCAGTGTGAGTGCGTTGATGTGTCAGTAATTCCTTTCTGCTTTTAAAGTTCTTCTCACAGTCAGCACATTTAAACGGCCTCTGATCAGTATGAACAAGTTGGTGTGTCAGGAGGTGTGATGACCGAGTGAATCCCTTCCCACACACAAAGCAGGTGAACGGCCTTTCCCCAGTGTGAATACGTCGATGAGTTTCCAAGTCAGACGGGGAATAGCATCCCATCCCACAGTCCCCACATTTCCACGGTTTCTCCATGGTTATCGACAAGTTATCAGATGTAGGTGGGATGCAGATTTGACGTCACTATCAGATCAGCCGTGATGTTATTAACAGGCTCACGGGGCTGAATGTCCTATTGTTGCTTCTTGATTCCTTTGGTGCGAATGTCCTTATGTCTCTCCAACTTGGTGTCTCTCTGATGTAAATGCTGCAATTTCATTTCATGCTGTGTGATTGGTTAAAGCTCAGTTCCAGCTAACTGTGGAAAATTACTTAGATGGCTGTGTCTCGGTGCTTTTCCAATCACAGTGACTTGAAATGTTTTCCGAAAGACAAAACAGACAAACATTTCTCCTTCCACGGTGAAAGGCCGATCCTGATGAATCAAGTGACTCTGTCAGATCTCGACATGATGTTTGCATCTGGAAATATTCTGTAAAAGGAGATTACATTGAAATACTGTCAATATATAAGACACAAAATTCTGTCACATAATCTGCTGCTGTCAATACTCGGACTTTCAGCTGATTTTCGATTCCATTTTCTCTCATGTGCTTGTCCCGTTTCCTTTTGAAAACATCTCAGCACTTTTCTCAACTAATTTCCATGGTAATGAGTTGCACATTCTGAACCTGTGATAAATAATTTTGTCCATATTGTCCCCTTGGATTTATTCCTATCTTGCATTTATGACTTGTTTCTTGATGATCACTCTCTCACATCGCCCCTCTCCAAACTACTGATAATTTAAAAGATTTATAGTAGGTCAATGCTTAATTTGTTGTTGTCAATAGAAAAAAGGTCCCACTCAAATTAATCTTTCCTGAGAGCTGTAATCTCTCATGTTACAAAAGTCATGACTGTCAATGCAGGATAGAATTCGCAAAGAGACAAACTTTTCTGTTGGGTTCAGTTTGTTGTGTGCAAATTCTACAATTCTAAAAGGAGTAAAAGCTGTCAATCCCAGTCCCACACACTCTCCCTCCTCCCTGGGCTGAAATCCAAACCCATCACACCATCTGCACTATTTCTTTCCTCCGCTCCCAGTTTTCTCCCTCCCTCTCCTCTGCCTGGGTTCAGTTCTCCAGCTCCTGTCTGCAGACTGACAATAAAATCAATGGGTCTTAATTGGGGGTTTGGGGCCTCCAGCGGGTGTTTGTGAATCCTCCCGGCCCACCTGCCAGGGTTTCCTTCCTTGCTAGAGATCAGAGTCCTCATTGATTTGAGTGCAAAGTGTCAGCTCTTATTTATTATCCCCCCCTCCCCCATCCTGTGATGTGAATCACCCTCCAGTGTGTGAAGCAGGATGGTGCCCGTTAACCTGGGCCTGTTCCCGGGAGGGAGGGAGAAGCTCCGCACCTGCAAAACAGGGAGCTGACAATGATTGTGACGGGTTTGCTCTGCTCACAATGCCCGGGGACTGATTGACGGCGGGTTCGAACCAATAGAAAAAGGGGGCGGGGTGGAAGACCGAACAAGAGCGGCTGGACCTCCAACCAATCAGAGTGAATGGGAGGCGGAGCAAAGCTCTTGCTCCCTCCGCCTGCGCACGACCACCCAGGCCTGTCTCGGGGAAAAGCCCGAGCAGCGTTCGCCGGTTGAACTGTCGTATACGAGCTTCGTTTTCGGGGATTGGGGCTGCATGGAGTGTTTAAGGAACCTCCTGACCCATCCACCGGCTCCATCCCTCCCTCATACCTCAGCGGGCGGGATCTGACCGGCGGAGTATTTCCATTCGACTGCCTGAATCGTCAGCTGTCATCGGCACTGCGCATGCTCGAATCAAGTGGGAGACACCGGGGCTCAGCCCCGCCCCTCATTCACTCCGATTGCTTGGAGGACAAGTTGCTCCGTTCGGTCCTCCAGTCCAGCCCCTCTCTTCCTATTGGACAACAGCTGCCGTCAATCACTCCCTGGGCATTTTGAGCTGGCGCATGCGCAGTACCGATGCTGTGCTCGGCTGGGAGGTTTCACTGAAGCGGTTTTGGGGCTTCACTACTTTAGTTTATGTTTGGTGTTCGTTTTTTTTTTGTGATTTTTGAGACCTGCACATTTATGTTCATATGCAGGATTAAGCCAGCATCTGCCTTCGCATGGAAAAGAACTAAGAAAAAGAACATAACGTAAATAATGTATAAAACAAAAGAAGGGAGTGCTGCGAAAACAACGAGTGGCGCACAACCCAAATGGAACAAGAAAGGGATCAGATACTTATCTAAAACCTGTCAAATTAGAGTGTGAAAATCAGGGTAGATAAAGCAATCCAACCCCTGCGGTGCCCACCGAGCACGGAAATCTTCCAATGTGCCCGTGGACACCGCATGCTCCCTCTCCAGGGACAGCCGGCCACGAACGAGGCCGCGGAAGAGGAACAGACAGTCAGGCTGGACGACACCCTCGCTCGCCCACTGTCTGGACTGATAAATGGCTAATTTGGCCAGGTCCAGGAGCAGGTTCACTAAGACGTCCTCCGCCTTCCCTGCCCCTCGCCGCACCGGATGTCCGTACATCAGGAGTGTGGGGCTGAAGTGCAAACAAACCCTCAACAACAGCGTCCTCAAGAAATCAAAGAGGGAGTGCAGCCTGGGACAGACAACATAAACATGCTCTACGGTCTCCACCAGGCCGCAAAAGGAGCAGGTCTCTGGCACAGCCGCAAAGTGGTGAATCCGATAGATGTACGGCACTGCCATGTGCAGCACCCTCCACCCCAGGTCCCCAGGTTTTATGGGGAGGACGCCTCTATAGAGGGACCCCAGCAGGGACCTCCACTGCTGGACGGCAACGAGGCACACCAAGGCATGTCCAGACGGCGGGCGAGGGAAACAAGGTGTAAGGTGTGCAACAGCAGGCCGTACAGGCAACCCCTCCGCTCAGTGCGAAATGCCACGGAGGGTATTTCCATGAGGCGGCTGGGGCTGTGGGGTGCCAGCGCCCAGCGGGAGCGCAGGGCCCTGGGACCAATGTGAAATTCTGTCTGAGCGGGGGTCCGCTCAGACGGGATGCCACCACACAACCACACCGTCTTTAGCTCCAGTATGCCCGCGGGGACGAGCACGGCCGTTTTGAGGCCTTGGATGGCATTGGCCGTGTGCCGGACAGACCCCACCCTGCGCTCGGCTAGCTCGTGGGGTGTCAGCCAGCCCACCCCTCCGCCGCCCAGCGCGTCCCCAATCCTGGTCACCCCGGCATCCACAGCCCTCCGCTCCACCAGCCACCAGAATGGAAATTGGCGGAGGTGCGGATTCCTGAGCAGCGGCTCCCTCGCGAGGGCCAGAACTCCTGACAGGGGAGAGCTGCGGCGCGTGGCGACCATGTTCCAGACTTTGAGGAGGTCCTGGTACAAGATGGGCAGCGCCAACAAGAGTTCCAAAGACCCTGCTGGTCAACAAACAGGAGCTGCACGTCATAGTTCAGGCCGTGCACCTGGCAGAAGAAATACGTCGCCAGAGCACACCATCGTGGAGGAGGCTTGACGTACAGGTCACCACTGCCACCAGACTCCTAAATGACCCTCTTATGGACTGACCTCATTAACACTACACCCATGTCTGCTTCATCCGATGCCAATGCTTATGTAGTACATTGTATATATTGTGTTGCCCTATTATGTATTCTCATGTATTTTCTTGAATTCTGTTTAATTCCCTTTTCTTCCCATGTACTGAATGATCTGTTGAGCTGCTTGCAGAAAAATACTTTTCACTGTACCTCGGTACACGTGACAATAAACAAATCCAATCCAATCCAATCCAAGGTATCACTGCAGAGTCTGAAGGGGGAAAGTCGCAATCTGGCTGCGAAGGCAGACCAGCGTCTGACCGCCCTCCGCAATCAGGAGATTCAACACGTCCACAGCGACCCAGTGCAATCGTTTGTCCCAGAAGAATCAAAGCAGGGTTCTCTGGATGCGTGTGACAAAATCAGGGGAAGGGTCAAAGTGACCAGCCGGTACCACAGCATAGAGGCAACCAGCTGGTTTATGATGAGAACTCCACCCCTGTACGACAGCACTCGGAGCAGTCCTGTCCAGCGTCCCTTGCGAGCAGTGACCTTGGTCTCCAGCTCCTGCCAGTTCGTCAGCCAGGCTTCCTCTGCTGGGCAAAGATGGACTCCCAAGTACAGGATATTGGTCCGACTCCAGTTGAAGGGCCTGAGCTCCTCTGGGAGGGGTTTCATCTGCCACGGACCGACCAGGAGTCCAGAACATTTAGCCCAGTTGATCCGTGCGGAAGACGCGGCGGAATAGACAGCCTGGCACTCTTGCATCCTCTGCAGGTCACCGGAGTCAGTGAACATGAGAAGCAGGTCATCAGCGTAAGCCGAGAGGACCACCTCCATGTCCGGCTCGCGCAGAACCAGCCCCGTTAACCTCCTCCTCAGGAGGCACAGGAAAGGCTTCATGCAAAGAGAATAAAGTTGGCCGGACAGGGGGCAGCCCTGACGCACTCCTCTCCCAAAGCGAAGGGGCGCCGTCAGGGACCCGTTAACCTTAATCAGACAATCCAAGGCGGCGTACAGTAATCGGATCCAGGCGACAGAATGCGACCCGAACCCGAAATCTCACAGAGTCCCGAACAAATACTCGTGCCCCACCCTGTCGAACGCCTTCTCCTGGTCAAGAGACAAGAAGGCGCTCGACATACCAGTCCTCTGGGAGAAATTAATAATGTTCCGGACCAGATGGATGTTATCAAATATTGTGCGGTCCGGGACTGTGTAGGACTGGTCAGGGTAGATCATGTGGTCCAGCACGGGGCCAAGGTGTAAAGACAGCACCTTGGCAAAGATTTTGTAGTCTGTGCTGAGGAGGGAGACCGGTTGCCAGTTCTTAATTTGGTGGAGATCCCCCTTCTTGGGCAGCAGGGCAATGACGGCCACGAAAGGGGCATCTCCCCGGTCGCAATGCATTCCCCCAGGACACCCGCGTAGTCGCTCCCCAGGACATCCCAGAACTCCACGGTCAGCCCGTCCAGTCCTGGGGTTTTCCCCCGTGACAGACTGTCCAGGGCGCCAGTCAGCTCTTGGAGGTTGATGGGATCATCGAGCTTCCCGGCGCCCTCCGGGCCGACCTGCGGCAGGTCCTCCCACAGAACTCTGCAAGCGTCCTAGCTGGACGGATCCGGAGAGAAGAGGTCAGAATAAAAATCCCTAATCAGGATCCTGACCATCTCCGGATCCGAGGCGAGGTGTTGCACGTTTTGCTATGGGTGCAAAACGTGTTTATTGGGGTGTATTAACTCGCCTGTGTTAAAGGCCGTGTGCTTAACACCACTAGGCTCTGTCTATGTATTTTTCAGCTCAGGAGTCGCCAGTTGCCATATAGACAACTCACATATATCTCAAGGTCAGGTTCAAAGTAATAAAACGATACACCGATTAGTAAGTTCCAAACGATCAATATTTATTATACAATTATAATAAATACGCATGCACACACTAAGGGACTAAGCTATGACTAAACTAAGCAAACAGAATCCTTAACTACACAGGAACAGGCAAGGTCAGGGAGCGAGGCCTTCGTCCCGGTCTTGGTCTGCAACCTTCAGAAAGCGTGCTGGTCACTGGGGGTCTAGCGGGCTTGGTTCGCGTAGCGAGCGTCGTATTGGCACTTACGGTTCGGCGGCTGGTGCTCAACGGCTGGAGTCAGGATACACGTTGGAGGTCTTGGTCAAAGCCGGAGCACGAAACAACAGACAGGACCATGTGTGGGGGTCTATATTTATAGGGGTCCCCAATGTCCTTCCCTCTTCCTGGGCGGGCTTTACCTTTAGGTATCGATTGGATAGCTTCCAATCGATATCTTTTGAATTCCTCCAATGTAAGGGTCTTTCTCGATGGTGGGGGCGGTTTCTATAGTGGATACTTCTGGTGCCGCTCTGTCTGGACATCCACTTAAAGTATCTTATTCAAACCCAAATGTTGCCATTGTGTGTGCCTAGATCTGGACTGCCTCATTAGTATGTAAAACGTTCTGCCATTATCACCTTTGGTTGGAGATCTTCCACCTGGCCAGAAACTGGTTTTGCTGCTTGCAAAATGCTAATGAGTGTTTGCAGGCTGTTTGCCTTGGCTAAACTGTTTTTCCCTACAGTCTTAGCGATTCTCCATTTTGTTTGGTTCAGTGTCCATTTTAGGTGGCTACAGTGGCTACATTCCCTCCTTGTGATCCTCACAATCAAAATATTGTGAAGGATCACCTATGTACGTTGCCTTGAGTGCATCTGGGTTGCCTTCTTTGTGTTCCCTGACCTCGGCAAGCTCCTGAGCGTCTACTCTGTCCTTAAACTATGGGAAGAAAAAATTTTGTAACTGACATCTCTACTTGGCGCTGTGTCAAAGGGGACATGCATTACCAAAAACGGGAACCTCTACCTATCACAATTATCCTTAACTTAACTTAAAGGACTTGACTTCCGGGCGGCGAGCGAGGAGGTCGCAGGGAGAGGGGCTCCCGCAAGCGGCAGACAAGAAGAACAACCCCCCCGCCCCCCCGACAGGCCGGACGGCGGAGGAGGAGCGCCGGCAGAGGAGCCGGAGCGGGAGCGGAGGAGCCGGAGCGGGAGCGGAGGAGCCGGAGCGGGAGCGGAGGAGCCGGAGCGGAGGAGCCGGAGCGGCAGCGGAGCGGCGACAGCGACGGCAGAGGAGAGGCAGCGACAGGGGGGCCCAACAGCAGCAGGTCCATCCCCTCTCCCTCCCCCCCCCCCCCCCCCCACGCGGGCCAGGAGCGGTGCGGCGGCGGCGGCCCCTCTTCTCTTCCCCCCCCCCCCACGCGGGCCAGGAGCAGTGCGGCGGCGGCGGCCCCTCTTCTCTTCCCCCCCCCCCCCCACGCGGGCCAGGAGCGGTGCGGCGGCGGCGGCCCCTCTTCTCTCTTCCCCCCCCCCTCCCAACCAGCAGCGGGGACACCCCCCCCCCCCAGCCAGCAGCGGGGACACCCCCCCCCCAGCCAGCAGCGGGGACAACCCCCCCCCCAGCCAGCAGCGGGGGACACCACCCCCCCCCCCCCCCCAGCCAGCAGCGGGGACACCCCCCCCCAGCCAGCCAGCAGCGGGGACACCCCCCCCCAGCCAGCCAGCAGCGGGGACACCCCCCCCCCCCAGCCAGCAGCGGGGACACCCCCCACCCACCCCCCCCCAGCCAGCAGCGGGGACACCCCCCACCCCCCCCCCCAGCCAGCAGCGGGGACACCCCCCCCCCCCCAGCCAGCAGCGGGGACACCCCCCCCCCCAGCCAGCAGCGGGGACACCCCCCCCCACCCCAACCGGCAGCGACCACCGGCCCACTCGCCCCTCCCCCCCCCCCCCCCCCCCCAACTGCAGTGACCACCACGTGGCAAGGACAAAGAGACAAAGGAACTCTCTCTCTCTCTCTCCTGGTTGAGTGGGGAGAGAAGACAAAAGAAAAAAGAGACTTGTATTTCTGTTCTTCCCAAAAGAAAACTGGTAAAGAGAAAAGGGGTAGGGGAAATAAATTTATTAAAAAAAAAATATATATATATATATATATATACATATATAGATATATAATAATAAATAAAATAAAAATAGGGTGCGGAAAAGGGGGAAAAGAAGAACAAGGAGAGAAGAAAAGATGAAGGGGAAGGGGGAGAAAAAAGTGCCAGAAGGGAGCCAAGAGAAAGGGGGCACCGGAAGTAGACGGGGCAAAGGGCAAGCCAGCTCGGGCGAACGAGTCAACACGCGAAGCGGCGGGAAGGATGTTTCGCCGCATCTAGAAGAGCTGGACGGGCGGGCAACCTCTCCCCTGGGGTTAGAGGGGGGCGTGAATTGGAAGGAAGCCTTTGCCGAGGTGGTGAGGGAGCAGCTGCAGGCAATCAAGGCAGAGTTAAAAGCAGACGCAGAGGCCGCAGCACAGGCAGCAGTGACCAGGGCCATGTCAGGGGTGCAGCAGGTTCTGACCAGATTGGAGAAGAAAGTGGATGCCCAAGGGAAGATACTGGAAGCCCAAGGGAAGATACTGGAAGCCCAGGGGGCAACCATTAAAGAGCTGGAGAAGGCAGCGACTGACGCGAGCGACCGGGTCATATCCCTGGAGAGGGGAATGGTGAAACTGAGTGCAACACAGGGGAGCCTGAAGGGCAGGGTAGACGACCAGGAGATCAGCTCGAGAAGGCAAAATATTAAGATAGTGGGCGTGCCAGAGGGGATAGAGGGTAGAAATCCCACAACATTCGTGGCTGCGATGCTGGGCTCCTTAGTGGGGCGGGAAACTTTTCCCACCCCACCGGAAATGGACAGAGCTCATCGGTCACTGCGCCCGAAGCCCAAGGAAGGGGAAAAACCGAGAGCAGTTATAGCCAGACTGCACCGGTACCGGGATAGGGAGACAATCCTGCGCTGGGCCAAGGAGAATAGAGCCTGCAATTGGGACGGGCACGCCATCCGAATCTACGAGGATTTTGGAGCGGACATAGCTAAGAGACGGGCGGAGTTCAACAGAGCGAAAGCAGCTCTCTATAAGAACAAAGTACGTTTTGGTATGCTGTACCCAGCAAAACTCTGGGTCACATACCAACACAAGGAATATTTCTTTACAGCCCCTGCCGAGGCAAATAGATTCGTCGAGGAGCACGGGCTGGAAAAACGCCATGGGAAGTAGGGACGAGGGGCCCATGGCAAGGAGATACGTCATGCCGACGGGGGGGTGGGGAGGGGCGAGGCAAAGCCAGCCCCCTCCCCCCTGGCAGGAACACCCAGAACGGAAAACAACCCAATGCCCAAGGGCCCGCTCCAGGTGGGAGGCCAGGCCCCGGCACGAGGGAACGGGAGTACTGGAGAGGGGAGAGGGGAAGCGGGACAGCAACCTCCGAGAGGGGAGCCACCGTGCTAGCAGGAAAGCTAGCGAAGGGGGCGCGCAACAGAGCAGGGCCGCAGCGCACCCCCAACAGGGGGGAAGGCGCCAGGCAGGGGAGGGGGGGGGGATCACCCATCAAAGGTGGGAGAGAAAATGGGGACAGGAATGGGGGAGAGAGGGGCAATGGAGGGGTATACAGGGGTATCCCCGAAAGGGATAGAGCGGGGGGGGGGGGGCACTCGGGGGGCGAGAGACCAGGGAGGGGAAATGCAGGGACGAAGGAACAAAAGAGGCCAGTAAGGGAATAGGGCCACAAAGTGCCACAGACAAGGGCTCGAAACAGGGAACTGCTGCAAGCACCCACCCAGTACGGTCTGTGGGTGAAGGGGCCCCCCGGAGTGCAGGGGACTACCCGCGTGGCGGACACACAGTGGACGGCCATGGCGGGTGTCCCCGGGACAAGGGGGAACCCCGGAGTGCAGGGACCCGACCGCATGGGGAGAGCAGTGATAGTGGACATCCTGGACGGCCCCCTAACAAAGGGAAACCCCAGAGGGCAGGGGCGCGTCCACCGGACAAATATGGTTAACCCCACAGGAGCAAGGGGGCAGAAGCCCCCCACCAGAATAGTCACCTGGAACGTAAGGGGACTTAACGGCCCAGTGAAGAGATCTAGAGTCCTCACCTACCTTAGAAACATGAGGGCCGACATAGTCTTCCTCCAAGAGACGCACTTGAGGGAGCAGGACGAACTGCGGGTAAGAAAGGGCTGGGTGGGACAAACCTATCATTCCTGTTATGGGGCAAGGGCCAGGGGGGTGGCGATCCTGATTGGCAAGAGGACAATGTTTAGGGCGACAAAGACGGTTACGGACCCAGGGGGACGGTATGTCATGGTCAGCGGGGCCCTGGATGGGGCGCCGGTAGTTCTAGTTAACGTGTACGCGCCCAACTGGGACGACACGAGCTTCATCCAAAAGACCATGGCAGAAATCCCGGACATAGCGACGCACCGACTAATCATGGGGGGGGGCTTCAACTGTGTACAGGACCCAACGACGGACAGATCAAACCCCAGAACGGGGAAAACCTCAAACATGGCAAGGGAACTCAGCCACTATATGGAGCAGATGGGAGCAGTAGACCCCTGGAGATTCGTCCACCCGGGGGAGAAAGAATTCTCTTTCTTCTCCCCAGTACACAACGTGTACACCAGAATTGACTTCTTTGTGGTGGGGAAAACGGTGCTTCCAGAGATAGACAAGGTGGAATACTCCGCAATTGTGATATCAGACCACGCTCCACACTACATGGATGTGCGGCTAGAGACGGGAAGGGCCCAGCGCCCCAAATGGAGGTTGGACGGTGCCTTACTAGCTGACAAGGCCTTCAGCGAAAGGATAGCGCAGGCCATAGCGGAGTACACTGAGATCAACCAAAACGGGGAGGTCTCACCCTCCACGTTCTGGGAAGCGCTTAAGGCCGTACTAAGAGGGGAAATCATAGCCTACAAAGCGCGAAGAGATAGGGAGGAAAGGGTGGCTAGGCAGAAGCTGGTCGACTCCATACTGGAGGTAGACCATAAATACTCCGAGGCCCCGACTGTAGAACTCCTGGCGGAGAGAAAAGAACTACAAAGGAACTTTGACCTGCTCTCCACCAGGAAAGCAGTACACCAACTCCGCCAGGCACGCGGGGCCCTATACGAACACGGAGACAAAGCCAGCCGCCTGTTGGCCCACCAGCTGAGAAAGCAGGCAGCCAGCAGAGAAATTGCGCAAATCAGAGATACCAGAGGCACGTTGGAAACAGAACCAGAGAGGATTAACAAAACCTTCAAGGCCTTCTACCAAGAGCTGTACACCTCAGAGCCCCCAACGGGGAAGGCTGGGATGAACCGGTTTCTTGACGGACTGAACATACCAGTTGTGGGAGAGGGCAGAAAACGGGATCTGGAAGCACCACTAGCACTGGGAGAGATCATGGAGAGCATTAGCTCCATGCAGGCGGGGAAAGCGCCGGGACCGGACGGATTCCCGGCGGACTTCTACAAAAAATTTGCGACAGCGCTGGCCCCGCACCTGCGGGAGATGTTCACAGACTCGCTAGCTAGGGGCACGTTGCCACCCACGTTAGCACAGGCCTCAATCTCGCTGATACCTAAGAAAGACAAAGACCCAACGGAATGTGGGTCATACAGACACATATCTCTGCTGAATGCAGACGCCAAAATACTGGCCAAAATCCTAGCCAAAAGGCTAGAAGACTGTGTACCTGAGGTGGTCACAGAGGACCAGACGGGCTTTGTCAAAGGTAGACAGCTGACCGCGAACATCAGGCGCCTGCTGAACGTGATAATGACCCCCTCCGGGGAGAGAACACAAGAGGTGATCGTCTCCCTGGACGCAGAAAAGGCCTTCGACAGAGTCGAGTGGAAATACCTCATAGAGGTACTGGAGCGGTTCGGGCTTGGAACAGGGTTCACCGCTTGGGTAAAGCTCCTGTACAACGCTCCCATGGCGAGTGTACAGACCAACAATACCAACTCCCAATACTTCCAGCTGCACAGGGGCACCAGACAAGGATGCCCACTGTCCCCGCTGCTGTTCGCACTAGCAATTGAACCGCTAGCAATCGCGCTCAGGGCAGCAAAAAATTGGAGGGGGATCCGAAGGGGAGGTAGAGAGCACAGAGTCTCACTCTATGCGGATGATCTGCTCCTCTATATCTCGGACCCACAAAGCAGCATGGACGGAATCATCGCGCTCCTGAAAGAGTTTGGAGCCTTCTCGGGCTACAAACTCAACATGAGCAAAAGTGAGATCTTCCCATTACACCCGCAAGGGGGGGGGGGGGGGGGGGGGGCAGCACTAAAGGGGCTGCCGTTCAAACAAGCCCGACATAAATTCCGCTACCTGGGGATCCAAATAGCCCATGACTGGAAAGGGATCCACAAATGGAACCTCACCAGCCTGACGGAGGAAGTTAAAAAGGACCTGCAAAGATGGAACACACTCCCGCTCTCCCTCGCGGGGAGAGTTCAGACGATCAAAATGAACGTACTGCCCAGGTTCCTCTTCCTGTTTAGATCCATTCCGATCTACATCCCCAAGGCCTTTTTCAAAGCGCTGGACAAACTCATCATGGCGTTCGTATGGGGGGGGTAAAAATGCTAGGATCCCAAAGAAGGTCTTACAAAAAACAAAAACCAGGGGAGGGTTAGCCCTCCCGAATCTACAATTCTACCACTGGGCAGCAACAGCCGAGCGAGTAAGGGGATGGATCCAGGAGCCAGAAGCTGAGTGGGTGCGTGCGGAGGAGGCCTCCTGCATGGGAACCTCCCTCCGGGCCCTCGCCACGGCAGCACTCCCATCCCCACCCAAAAAACACTCCAGCAGCCCAGTGGTGACAGCCACCCTCCTATCCTGGAACCAACTGCGGCAGCAACTTGGCCTGACCAAAATGTCGAACAGGGCTCCCATCTGCAACAACCATAGGTTCAAACCAGCACTGACCGACGCCACCTTCAAAAGGTGGAGGCAGGACGGGGGAACACTGACAGTCAGGGACCTATACACGGACGACAGGATCGCAACACTGGACGAACTGACAGAGAAATTTCAGCTAGCTGGGGGGAACGAGCTACGGTACCTGCAGCTCAAAAACTTCCTACGAAAGGAGACAAGGACGTACCCACAACCGCCACGACAGACACTACTGGAAGACCTACTGGACGCAAGTATCCTAGAGAAAGGGAACTGTAGTGACATGTATGACCGACTGGTAGATAGGGACGACACCGTACTGGACGCAACAAGGAGGAAGTGGGAGGACGACCTGGGGATGGAGATAGGGTGGGGACTCTGGAGCGAAGCACTGCATAGGGTCAACTCCACCTCCACGTGCGCAAGGCTCAGCCTGACGCAACTAAAAGTGGTACATAGAGCCCACTTAACAAGAACCCGTATGAGTCGGTTCTTCCCGGAGGTGGAAGACAGATGTGAGCGGTGCCAGAGAGGCCCGGCCAACCACGCCCACATGTTCTGGTCTTGCCCCAGACTCGTGGAGTACTGGACAGCCTTCTTCGAGGCTATGTCCAAAGTGGTGGGGGTGAGGGTGGAGCCATGCCCGATAGTGGCGGTCTTCGGGGTTTCAGACCAGCCAGATCTATTCCTGGGGAGGAGGGCGGACGCCCTTGCCTTTGCCTCCCTGATCGCCCGCCGTAGAATCCTGTTTGGCTGGCGGTCAGCAGCACCGCCCAGAGCTGCGGACTGGCTGTCCGACCTCTCGGAATCTCTCCAAATGGAGAAAATCAAATTTGCCATCCGAGGGTCGGACGACGGCTTCCACAGAACGTGGGAGCCATTCATGCAACTGTTCCGGGACCTATTTGTGGCCAATGTACAAGAGGAAGAATAGTCGGGGGAAGGTAGCGGGAGGGGGGGGGGCTACAGGTTCGTTACGGGGGTTCGATGGCTAGCTAAGGCCCAAAACCAAGCTAAATAAACATGTTGAGGGGGGGTGGGGGGGGGGGCAGTTACTACTACGAAGATGCTTACCTGTAAATATGTATGTTAATTTTTGCGTGTTTGGTTTTTTTTTTTTTTTGTTTTGTCTCTCTCTCCTAACAATTTGTAATTTGTTCAATATAAAATATGAAAACTGAATAAAAACATTTATAAAAAAAAAACTTAACTTAAACATTTCCTTACAGACTAAACCTCATCCATTCATACCACATCACATAACATTTCCTGACTCGGCAGTCGAGTTCAGGACAATATAATACATGGGTACATTTTTTTATTCATTACACAGTGCTTTATTCATTTATGGGCTGGGGGGATTGGTGAAAGCCGAAGATAGGAGATTGAACTCCATAGACGGTTGAGGGGCAGGAACGGGAGGCTCTCCTCTTCCACTTCCTCAACCTGAGGGTCTGTACAAGTATGGCGAGGATCGCAATCACTAGCAGTGATTCAATCACGTATGACATGGAGTACCATGTCATAAATTTTGTGCACCAGGTCTGAACCTCACTGATCAGAGCTGAGCACGGGGGAGTTGCTGTAAGTGAAACATTTACGGTGGGGGTTGTGGGGGAAACGTGTCTTGCTTCCACACAAACAAATATAACATTTAAAAGCAATAAGTGGGCTTCTATCATCTTCTCTTTGTTCTCCTTCTTTTCTTCCTCCTGTATGGCCGATCCTTGCTGTGGTCCCTGTTTCGTCCTTCGAAAGCTATGGGATCAAGCACAGTATCTGTCAATACAGCTTAATATCCGTACTTGTCAGTGTATCTGTCTTTCAATTCCAATTGACCCATTAAAAATGACTGGCCAAGTCACACCCTGTGACTCCCCTCATTTTTTTTTTTTTTTCAAAAGCGAATTTAATGAACACAATACACCTAACAACTCTCCTCCTGCGAGCCGTCTCGCAGGCTTTGCTCATTTACCATCCGAATGTTCCTGGATGTAAATAGCATGTGGGATGGCGGCCTAAGGGCTGCCTAACGAAAAATGAAAACAAATTGGAAATGAAAGGTCGAATGGGTTGCGTATGGGCCGCTACGGGTACGATTTGAATGGGATCCACGGGTAGGGCGTGCTGTGCCATACCCGAGCTTGGCTGACCAAAGTGGGTTCTCAGACAGGGCGGGTCCTCAGTGCCGTTTGTCCACTGCCTGAGTAACCTGGAGTAAACGGGTAAGAATGTGTTTATCATGGATTTGCAGCCTCTATTCGCCGAATAGAGGGGCACCTAAAAAAATGGAGGAGCCAAGATGCTCCTTCATCTGAAAACAGGGAACAAGTCGTGAACCGTGTCGGTTCACCAGAGGATACAACTGAAGTTCTCAGAGGTATCTGCAGACAAACTAACGTGCGTGCGAGGTGGTCACAATCTTTTCAGCTGAAAAGATCTGCAATCAAACCCTTAACATATTAACAAACAAACATAAACTGACAAACAAACATGCGTGCAGGTTCCATCAGAAAGGACATCGCTTCCCTCAAGCGGTTCCTATTTTACATCATCTGGACACCTCACTTTTCCTCTGTCTCTGTGAACAGGGTCACAAAGGGGTTGCCGTATCGGGATTCAGACACCGTGTCGTCCTGCTCTCCCGGATCCCACACCCTTGTGTGGATCAGGCATGATATTTTTGAATTGTGTGACCGGGGGTCACTTTCATCGTTGCGGACAAGTCGGTACGAATTGTCCCTGTGCCAGAGTGTTGGGTCCAAAAGTGAATGGGTATTGTCGGGGTAGTCGGGGTCGGGTGGTGGGTCTGGGTTTTTAATGTAAGTGACTTCCATGGGGTCACTGTAGTCGGGGTCATAGTCGCTGCTATGTGGGCTGTAGTGTGGTGTGCTGTGGCTGTCCTCAGAGTCAGTGTCTGCATCGCTGTCTCTGCCGCGGCAGCTTGTGGGCGTTTCGGGGCGTGGTCTGTCGTGGTCAGTGGGCGGAGTCGTGGGCGAGTCCTATGAAGAACTGGTCTGTGAGGGGGATGGTGGAAACGTGTCTCTAGTGGGTGGGGTGAGGTGTTCTGCTGCATCTAGCAGGACGTGGTGTGCATGGTTGGCCTGTGTTCCATATGCCTTTAACTGGTTGATATGGAACCACGCGGTCTTACCATTAGGATATTTTATCCTATAAACTGAGGGGCTAATTTTATCCGAAATTGAGTATGGTCCGGAATATTTTGGTGCCAAAAAACTGCTGGGGTTGTATACAGATAGCATTACCTGTTGCCCAACCTGGAATTCTGTGGGGTGTACGGTCTTGTTAAAACAAGCTGTGCGTTGTTTACGGCGTTTCCCTAGCTGAACTGCGGCTGCAATCTGTGCAGACCTCACAGTCTCAACCAAGTCTTTAACCGTCTTTTCGTGTGTGAGGGCCGTCACTTCGGGGCTAGTCATGTCCAGTCCTAAAAGGAATTCTGTACCTTTCATAGGGCGTCCGGTCATGAGTGTGTGTGGTGTGTAGCTTGTGGAAGTGGAAACTGTATTTCTGATGAACATTAATGCAAATGGGAGCACTGAATCCCATGTGGAGTTGTTCTCTTGAACCATTTTCCTAAGCGTGGATTTTAGGGTCCGATTCATGCGCTCTACAATCCCGCTGGACTGTGGGTGATACGCAATATGAAAATTTTGTTTTATGCCAAATATTGTCAGGATGTTCTTCATGACCCGTCCTGTAAAGTGAGATCCCGGGTCCGAATCAATGCTACGGGGTAAACCCCATCTCGTGAAGATGTGGTGGGTCAGGATCTTTGCAGCTGTCTTAGCTGTATTTGTTCTAGAGGGGAATGCCTCTACCCATTTGGTAAAGGTATCGATGACCACCAGAACGTATTTATAGCCATTCCTACAAGGGGGCAATGGTCCTATAAAGTCGATCTGGAGGTTTGTCCAGGGGCCATTAACTGGTCGAGTATGCCGAAGTTGTGCCTTTTTAGAATACCTCTCCGGGTTATTCTGGGCGCAAATAAGGCAATTCTCGATGTAGCGACCTACATCTGTCCTTCGGTTAGGCCACCAACAGAGCTGCCTGAGGTGCCTCGTGGTTGCGTCGGTCCCTTGGTGCCCGTGTCCATCATGGAACAAAGCAATCATTTCATTCCTGTCCTGCTGCGGGACCACATAAAGCTGATCCTTTATGATCACACCCTCATGTGTGGTCAGTGCGTGTCTGAATTTATCATACTGTGGCACAAAGTTGCCTTTGAAAATCTCCCTGAGATCCTCATCTTGCTTCTGTGCCTGTACTAGATCTTTAATATCGGTCTGTGAGACTTGAACTGCGCTCACAGGGGCGCTAGCTGGTGCGCTAGCTGGGGGTGTCCACAAGTGTCCTCGCCTGGAACCTGCCTTAGCCAGTGCGTCGGCTTTTACATTCCCAGGGGGGGATGACCTATGGTGGCTTCTTACTTTAATAATGCCGAAGGTCCTGTCCTTCGCTTTCTCCACAATGTGTTTGAGTAAAGGGGCTGATGGAAGGGGTTTCCCATCTGCGGAGACAAAACCTCGTGTCCTCCACAGGGGCAGAAAATCGGTTAAACTATTGCAGACATATAAACTGTCCGAATATATGTCCGCTGGGCTGGGGAAAGAATCAGGGTGGTCCACTATATAAGCTATGGCCGCGAGCTCTGCTGCCTGCGCGCCTAAGTGTCCCGGTAATTTTAAAGCTATCTCTTCGAGAGCGCGCCCCTGCGCGTCCTCGACATAGATGCCGCATCCTGTGATACGCTCACCTTCTAAAACCGTGGAGGAACCGTCTACGTATATCCTCAGTGGTCCACACGTGTCTGTGGGTTGGGGGCTTTGTTTTGGGTTCCCTATCTTCCTGGGGGGTGTCTTTGCTATAAAGGGTCCTGTGTTATGTAAGGGGGCTACAATTTCACATTCATGGGGCTGTCCTGGGTATTGGAGGTTGTCGGCTAAAAATGTGTGTGTGCGGGTCCGTTTAACTGTAATGTCCCGTCCTTGTAAAAGTAGTGTCCACCTAGTTGCCCTAATCTGACTAACTGAACCGTCCTTCAGTCGACCGTCTAGGAGTAACTGTGTGGGGGTGTGCTCGGTCAAAATGGTGGTGGGGTTGAGTCCGGTAATGTAAGAAAAATACTGCACTGCCCAGAAGACAGCAAGGAGGTGCCTCTCGCAGGCTGAAAATCCTTGTTCAACTGGGTCTAACAGTCGGGAGGCATAAGCCACTGGTCTTAGCTGCTCGTGCCGTTCCTGAAGTAACACGGCCGAGAGGGTCAGATCTGTGCTCGCTACCTCTATTGCATATGGGGAAAGTTGGTCTGGGACTTGTAGCGCGGGTGCTGCGCTAAGGGCTTTCTTTAACTCTTCCACAGCCTCTGTATGCTGCGGAAGCCATTCCCAGGGGGCTCCTATCTTAAGGAGGTCTGAGAGTGGGGCGGCTTTTGTCACGAATCCGTCGATGTGGTTCCGACAATAACCAACCAGTCCTAAAAACGACCGGAGGGCTGAAACATTCTGGGGAAGGGGCAATTTGACAATCGAATCAATTCTTTTGAATTCGATCTCGCGTTTGCCGTGTGTGATGACTGTTCCCAAATACATCACTTTACTTTCCAAAATCTGGGCCTTTCTTGGGTTAACTTTTCATCCAATCTCGGTTAAAAGTTCCAGGAGTTCGGCCAGAAGCGTAATGTGCTCTGCCTTTGTGTCTGTCTGCAGTAGTAGGTCGTCTACATACTGTACCAGACATTCGGGGCGGGAAAATTTCTCTAAACCATTCGCCAACTGTCGGTGGAAAATGGAGGGGGAATTGTGGAATCCTTGTGGAAGGCATGTCCACGTATACTGTTGGGTTTTAAAAGTGAAGGCAAATTGGTACTGGCACGCCTTTGCCAATGGGATTGACCAGAAGCCATTGCTAATGTCCAAAACCGTGAAATATTTGGAGTTGAGTCCCTGTTTGAGCATGGTCTCGGGACTTGTTGCTACCGTGGGGGCTACTGCTGGGGTTACTTTATTGAGTTCCCGATAATCAATGGTCAGACGCCATGATCCGTCGGGCTTTCTCACTGGCCAAATAGGGGCATTATTGGTCGAGGCTACTGTTCTAAGCACACCTTGCTCCAATAAGCTACCTATCACTTTCTCTATTTCTACCTCTGCTTCTAGGGGAAATCTATATTGTTTTTGTGGTCTGGGGTCAGGTCCGGTAACGTGAATTTGTCCAGCCATTCTGCCACAGTCGTGCCGGTGACTGGCAAATGCTGTCCTGTGTTTGTTGAGTACTGCCTTAACTTGTCTGTCCGTGTTTAGTGTAGTCGGGTCAAATGAATATTCTCCTACTGCACTAATCCTGTTAGCGTACTCTCCTACTGTGAGAGTAGCGGGTGCTCTGTCCGATCTTGCCATTCGCCAGACACACTGGTTCACTGGGTCGAACGACAGGCTATGGGCATTCATAAAATCTATCCCTAGGATGTGTTCTGCTGTCCGGGGAAGATTTACTAGAACAACGGGGTGTTTGGTGGAAATGTTCCCTAGCTGGATTGCTACGGGTGCTGTGATATGTCCCTGCTGCGAGTGTCCGGTGAACCCGCTAAGTGTGATGGTGGAGGTGGTCGGCCACGTGTCTGTGTGTGCCGTGGTGGTGGAGTTAATTGTGGTGCGGGAGCCTCCTGTGTCCCAAAGTAACTCTATGGGCTTCCCTCTTAACTTTGCCGTGACTACCGGTCTTCCTGATGGATCCCATAGTGTGTCACAGACCCAAGTGGGGGAGCCCAAACACCGTCAGTCCGTTCCGTCCACATTGGTCTGTCCTGACTGGATCCCTATACTATGGATCGGTTTTGTTTTATTCCTGTTCAGAGTGCCTGTCTGCTGGGCCTCTCTGTGATCTCTGGGGTCCATTACATTCCTTAGCCCAATGTCCTAACTGTCCACAGTTGTAGCATTCCTGCGACTTCTGTGGAGGACTGCTCTTTCCTTCATTCACCCATGCGGGTTTTTGGTGCTCTCTCACTGCCTGTATGTCTGCTGCAGCCTGAGCTTCTTCTGGGGATTTCACTCTACTCTTGCCCTGAACTGATTGCTCCCAAGCGCGGGACAATCTTTTCAGGACCCACTTCTCATTATGGGCTTCCTCTGAGGGGTCATAGCTGTTGCAAGCGCTCTGTCCTGCTTCTGTTGCATGTGAAATTATGGTGCGCGTCCATTTAACCATATTTTCACGGTTCAAATGGGCTCTATTTAAATCGCCAAATACTGCGTTAAAATGGATCCACAGCCTTCCGGCGAATGCTGTGGGGTGCTCGGATTTCTTCTGCCGGCACTTATTGAGTCCTTCTACGGGGTCACCTCGATTATAGCCTATGGCATCTAAAATGGAGGTGTGCATTTCCTCTACTGTGCCTCCGCCAACGTTCTGTGGGTCGGGGAGGGCTGCTACAACCGATTGGTCCAAACTCAGAACTGTGAGTTTAACCTGCTCTCTCTCGTCCAGGCCGTACATGGTAGCCTGTTGCTTTACCTTAGCGAAAAACTGGTGGGGGTCTGCGGTGGGGAGAAACGGAGTGATCTTCTCACACGCGTCCCTTAGTTGGGTTACAGTTAAGGGGGTGGTGTAAGTTATATCGGGTGCGCCTTCTATGGTCGCTTTTCTCTGGGTGGTGACTGGATTCATTGGAATGGTAAGGAGCTGATCTGTGGGGGGTTGGGGCGCTTGCCTCTTCTGCTGCGCTGCTGGCGCACATGTTCCCTGAACATTACGCTGCGCTGTCTCACTTAACTCTTTCCAGTCTGGGGCATTCTCCTCATCTAACTGGGTTTCCAAAGGTGCTTTGAAACCCATTTTGCACCGAAAGCAGCGATTGCAGCTCTGCAATCTGCTTCCTGCATTTCGCGTGATCTACTGTACTTTGCCTTTGTTCTGTGGTGGCAGCATGGAGTGCTCTCAAAGCTGCTTTAAGGTCAGAGCATTGCCTCTGCAAAGCCTCTCCCTGCTTCTCTGATTCTTCTCTTATCAGGACGGCACGTTGCACGTCCTGATAGGCCTTTTCGTACTGGGTCTGGGAACTGCTGAGATGGGCTAGACAAGACTGATGTGCCCTCTTGGCATCATCCACCTCTCTACCTTTCTCTGCCAACTTCCCTCTAAGTTCCATATTTTCCTTCTCGATGTCCCTGACATCCACTTTACTCATTCTATTCCTTTCCTCTAATTCTGCCCGGAGCGTCTGAACGACCTCCTCTGTGCCTCGCAATTGTGCCAAACAGGACACAATCGCCATCGGCTTACGTGCTTTACTCATGTTTTTCTTGTGAATTTGAGAGAGGTTCTACCACCAAGTATGTCCTATACTTCCGGGACCTGTCTCCTCATTCAAACAAAACTCTTTCCAAAGGGGCCATCCCTTTCCTTGCAGATACTTGCGGAGTTCCAGCTCCCACATGGGACACTGACCTACCCTGCTACTGCTGCTGGTCGCTGCGACCACAAACCGTTCTGGGTTCATGAGGCGTTCCATTGCCTGCATGGCCATTTTCTCTGACTCACTTTAAATTTAGGAACAGGGGGTGTTGAGGTTATGTCTCACGAAACGGGTAAGGCTTACGCTATGTTCCGTTCACAAAACTACCGAAAGTTTGTCGCAACAAAAATGCTTTCAGGTTTTCCTGACAACCCTGTTAGTACGCATGCACTAAACACACTTCCGAATTACGCTTATTCCTTTGAACACCTTGAATATTTGTGATTTCTTTCCTTTTTCTTTACCAGATTTCCAATTCAAATTTCAGGGTCCTCGACGGAGTGGGGGTACCACTTGTAACCGTGTCCCGTCAGGAAGTCGCCACGAAATGTTGCACGTTTTGCTATGGGTGCAAAACACGTTTATTGGGGTGTATTAACTTGCCTGTGTTAAAGGCCGTGTGCTTAACACCACTAGGCTCTGTCTATGTATTTTTCAGCTCAGGAGTCGCCAGTTGCCATATAGACAACTCACATATATCTCAAGGTCAAGTTCAAAGTAATAAAACGATACACCGATTAGTAAGTTCCAAACAATCAATATTTATTATACAATTATAATAAATACGCATGCACACACTAAGGGACTAAGCTATGACTAAACTAAGCAAACAGAATACTTAACTACACAGGAACAGGCAAGGTCAGGGAGCGAGGCCTTCGTCCCGGTCTTGGTCTGCAACCTTCAGAAAGCGTGCTGGTCACTGGGGGTCTAGCGGGCTTGGTTCGCGTAGCGAGCGTCGTATTGGCACTTACGGTTCGGCGGCTGGTGCTCAACGGCTGGAGTCAGGATACAGGTTCAAGTTCTTGGTCAGGGCCGGAGCACGAAACAACAGACAGGACCATGTGTGGGGGTCTATATTTATAGGGGTCCCCAATGTCCTTCCCTCTTCCTGGGCGGGCTTTACCTTTAGGTATCGATTGGATAGCTTCCAATCGATATCTTTTGAATTCCTCCAATGTAAGGGTCTTTCTCGATGGTGGGGGCGGTTCTATAGTGGATACTTCTGGTGCCGCTCTGTCTGGACATCCACTTAAAGTATCTTATTCAAACCCAAATGTTGCCATTGTGTGTGCCTAGATCTGGACTGCCTCATTAGTATGTAGAACGTTCTGCCATTATCACCTTTGGTTGGAGATCTTCCACCTGGCCAGAAACTGGTTTTGCTGCTTGCAAAATGCTAATGAGTGTTTGCAGGCTGTTTGCCTTGGCTAAACTGTTTTTCCCTACAGTCTTAGCGATTCTCCATTTTGTTTGGTTCAGTGTCCATTTTAGGTGGCTACAGTGGCTACACCAGTCTCCCCGAACAGGCGCCAGAATGTGGCGATTCGGAGCTTTCCACAGTAACTTCATTTGAAGCCTACTTGTGACAATAAGCGATTTTCATTTGACACAATGTTTGAAAATGGATCCAGGGAATCAATTGTGATTGACTAATTTAGCAAGGTTCTCTGAGGAAGTAACAAGGGATGTCAACAAAGGGTAACCTGTCGATGTGCTTTATCTGGATTTCCAGAAGGTATGCTGTACCTGTTCTGGGACTGTTTTGATGGGGACAGTGCAGAGGACCATTTATATTGTACCCAACCTTGTGCTATACCGATCATGGGAATGTTTGATGGGGACAGCATCGAGGGAGACTTACTCTGCATCTAACACCATTTTGTATCAGCCTTGGGCGTGTTCCATGGGGCAATGCAGAGGGAGCTGTGCTGTAACTGATTGGAGAATGGTTCAAGCCGGCACTTGGTACTCGGATTCCCCAGTACAGACACCCTTCACTTTAAAAATAAAATTTCTTTCAGAGATCAGAGAAACCATCACCGGTTCCTCCAATGCCCTCCCCAACCACTCTCTCCCCCCCCCCCCCCCCCCCACCCCCCGCAGGCCCAGAGGGACAGTGAGAATCCTGAACATTGTTATACAGTCTGATTGATATTTCATATGAGCCTTTTTCTGTTCCATAGAATCCGTAAAGTGCAGAACGAGGCCATTCGGCCCATCAAGTCTGCATCGACCCTCCAATGCGGCACCCCACTCAGGACCACTCCTCCACCCTATCCCCAGAAACCCACCTAACCTTTGGACACTCAGGGGAAATCTTTTAGAATGGCCAATCCACCTAGGCTACACGTTTTTGGACTGTGGGAGGAAACTGGAGCACCCGGAAGGAACCCACGCAGACACAGGGAAGAAGTACAAATTCTACACAGTCACCCAAGGCTGGAATCAAACCCCCCTCCCTCTGATCTCCAGTCAGCCTCTGTTCGAATGAAAAGAGCCCCAGTTTCTCTAATCCTCCTGGTAACTAAAGCCTCTCTTCCCTGGGATCAGCTCAGTGAATCTCTTCTACACCCTCTCCATGGCCTTGACATCCTTCCTGGTGTAAGATCCCCAAAACCTGATCAAATATTCCAACTGCAGCCTAACAAATGATTTGTACAGGTTTATATGACCTCTGTCCTTTTGTACTCCACACTTAGAATTAAAAAACCTTGGATCCCATGTGTTTTTGAAACACTTTATCAACTTGTCCTACAGTTAAACATTTGTGTATCTGAACTCTTTTTAGAGTTTTAGAGATATTAACAAAACGTGGAAATATATTGACATCCAATGTCTGATATAATGTGTGTTATGGGACAGAGAAGTTTAGTCTGAGTTAGAAACTCAAGCAGGCGCTTCACTGCAGACAGGTCACCATGGAAACACTGATCAGACATTCGTGCACTGCAGACCGGTCACCATGGAAACGCTGATAAGACATTCCTTCACTGTAGACAGGTCACCGTGGAAACACTGATCAGACATTCCTGCACTGCAGACAGGTCACCGTGGAAACGCTGATCAGACATTCCATTCCACAGAATTGACTCATTAGAAACTAATTAGATCAGTGGGGAGGACACAGTTTGTCTGTTACTAACCTCAACATAAACTTAAGCCAGAGTGAATCATGGAACAGATTTTTTTAAAATTAAAATAAATTTAGAGACCCCAATTATTTTTTTCAAATTAAGGGGCAATTTAGCATCGCCGATTCAGCTACCCTGCACACCTTTGAGTTGTGGGGGTGAAACCCACGCAGACATGGGGAGAATCGGAAAATGCACACATACAGTGACCCAGAGCTGGGATCAAACTGGGTCTTCAGTGCATAAGCAGCAGAGCTAACCAGTGTGCCACCGCGCTGCCCTTGGAACAGATTGAATTCTAATGTGTGATGTTTATAGCGACAATAGTGTTACTATCAGAATTAACAGGCAGGGTAGTTTAGGGAGAATGAGGAAATTATGAAGAAAAGTAACTGCTGGGAACCAAGAATGTGTCCTTGTAAATCACAGATTAGAGAAATTCCTGCTGCCTTTTCCTCACTTACTGCATGAACTGTGTTCTGTACTGGCCATCTAACCTCAGAAAAGATAGATTGCACTTGGCAACAGTCCCGTACAGATTGACTAAAATGAAGTGAGACTGATTAGCTGAGTGAATCTCTTCCCACACATGGAGAACATTAACAGCTACTCCTCAGTGTGAATACCAATTAATTTCCAGGTCTGATTAAATCTATTCCACAATCCCAGGATTTCCAAAGCTTCTCCCAGCGTGACTACATATTGTTTGAAAGGTCAGATCATCGGTAAAACATCATCCACATTCATAACAAGTGACCTGTTTCTCCCCACATTGAACAGGGCTCTTTGCTTCCATGGTTAAAGGCTGACAGTGTTCATGGCCATGGAGGGATTTGACAACATGAATGCAAATTTTATAATGGAGGCATTGCTTAATCAGAGCCAGTGTCAATCAGTGAGCACAGCGGTGATGGGTGAACAGGACTTGGTGTGAGAAAGCACACGGCCAGCAGAGTTTTGGATGATCTCACGTTTCCGTGTGGGGTGAATGGGAGAGGCTGGACAGGAATGTGTTGGAATCATGTCTAAAGATAACAGGGGCATGGGTGTGGGTTTCAGCAGCAGATGAGCTGGGGTGGGTGGGGGGGTGGGGGGGGGGGGGGGGGGGGGGGGGGGGGGGGGGGGAAGATGGGACATTCTGGAGATTGAAATATCTGGTATTAGTGATGGTGTGGATATGGGGTCAGAAACTCATCTTGGGGTCAAATCTGACCCGGAGATTGTGCAGAGTGTGGTTCAGCCTCAGACAGTTCCCAGGGAGAGGGATGGACTCGGGAGTTAGGGAACGGAATTTCTAATGGTGACTGAAGACAATGGTTGTGGCCTTCCTAATTTTTATTTGGAGGAAATTTCTGCTCATTCAGTACTGGGTGTGGGATAAGCAGTTTGATAATTTAGTAACTGGAGGAATGGAGAGGGATGGGGGTGAGGGAGAGCTGGGTGTTGTCAGTGTACATGTGAAAACTAACACGGTGCTTTTGGATGATGTCACCTAGTGGCAGCGTATAGATGGGAAATAGGAGGGGCTGAGGATGGATCCTTGGGGAACACCGAGTACACGGACTTTGGTGAGGAAAGGGAGGTTTTAATGTGGTAGTTTGCAATGATGATGGGACCAAGAGAGAGAACTATTAACAATATCTCACAACATGGAAAAGTTGAATAGTCAGCAGTTTTGTAAGAATCTGGTTAAATAATAATCAAACAATCTTTATTATTGTCACAAGTAGGTTTACATTAACACTGCAATGAAGTTACTCTGAAAGTCCCCTAGTCGCCACATTCCGGCGCCTGTTCAGGTACACAGAGGGAGAATTCAGAATGTCCAATTCACCCAATAAACACGGCTTGTGGGAGGAAACAGGAGCACCCGGAGGAAACCCACACAGACACGGGGAGAATGTGCAGACTCCGCACAGACACTGACCCAAGCCGGAACCAAACTCAGGTCCCTGGCGCAGGAGGCAGGTCTAATGGACAAGATGAGCTCTGAGGAAGATAGAGGGTCGGAGAGAAAATGGAGAAAGATGAGTTCAGAGCTCAGACCAGGTGGAATTTTAGAGACAGTTTGGCCCAGTGGAAGAGAGGAAAGCACCAGGGGCAGCTGATCAGATTATCTCAATCATAGTGAGAAAGAAACTTCATGAACTCCACACACTTGAGGTGAGGATGGAGGAGACGGGGAGATGGAGAGACCTTCAAATGGAACAAACTAGTGATGGGATGTTAAAAGATTTGAAACACACTTGTGTTAAATAATTGACTTTTATCCAGAATATTATCCCTTATAGCTGGATTAGCGTTTATAAATGAGTCAAACCCGGGTCCGATAAACATGGTTCAGTCCTTTGATTAACAGCAAAATCCAATCACATCAGTTACTTGTGAACCCGCAGGTGTCTCAGCAGGTTGCCTGAATAAATGAATCCCTTTCCACACTGGGAGCAGGTGCGTGGTCTCTCCCCAGTGTGAATCCGCTGCTGTAGAGTGAGTTGAGACGATCGTCTGAACCCAGTCTCACAGTCGGAGCACCTGGGTTGCAGGTCAGATGGGTAATTGAACGCCTGGCCACTGTCCCCACATTTCCATGGTTTCTCCCTGCTGTGACTGCGCTTGTGTTTTGACAGGCCAGATGATCGGCTGAAGCTTCGTCCACACACAGAACACATGTACGGTTTCTCCCCACTGTGAACTGTGCTTTTTCCTTTCATGTTCAAAATCTGATGATATTCGGGTTCCGATCAGTTACACGACTGTCAGATTTTGATGTGGTGTTTGGTTGGAGTTTCCCAATTGCATATCCTTCCCTGCTAATACTCTGTGAAATTGATTTAAAACAGAAAAAAGGGAGTGAGAGAGATCTCACAAAACACAAAGGCAGCTTGTGAAATTGAGCTGAATGAATCTGGTAATTTGTGGGGCCGGCTCTGGGGAAAAAGTGACTGCGAAAACTGTTGAACCTTTTGTGAAAAGTGAACTAGTTTGTTAATGTCCTTCAGGGAAGGGAACCTGCCACCTGGCCTGAGCCCACACAAGACTCGGGCCTCTGCAAGAACACAAGAAATAGGAGCACAAGTAGACCATTCGGCCCGTCAAACCTGGTCTGCCATTGAACACGATTGTGGCTGATCTCGGTCTTCAATTCCACTTTCCCGTTAGCTCTTTGTGTCCTTGACTTCCTGAGAGACCAAAATCTCACCATCTCAGCCTTATATATGTTCAATGATGGTCACAGTAACTTCATTGCAGTGTTAATGTAAGCCTACTTGTGACAATAATGATTATTATTAACATCCACAAACCTCTGGGCTAGAGAATTCTATGTGAGAAACAGAGTGAAAGAGAAAGAGAGTGAGTGAGAGAGAGAGAATCTAAAAGATTGATGGAAAGGGAGAGAGAGTGAGAACGGAGTGGGGGTAACAGGAAGCAATGGACCAACAACTGAATCACAATTTGACAGAATCTCCGAAACCCTTAACCTCCACCACCTGGATGGACAGGACAGCAGATGTATGTGAACATCACCGCCTGCAATTTCCCTTCCAAGACACACTGTCTAAACTTGTCCGACATCCAGTGCTGGATGAACAGAATTTTCCTCCATTTAAATGTTGAGAAGACTGAACCCATTCCCTTTCATCCCCTCTACAAACTCCACTCCCTTATCACCAATTCCATTCCTGTCAAATGTCTGAGGCGAAAGCAGACTGTTCATAACCCTGTGAAATATTTCACCCCTAGATGAGCTCGACCACAGATCCACATCATCACCAAGATTGCCGATTTCCACCTCAGGAACATAGCTCAAATCCACCTTAGTCTCTGTTCATCTGCTGCAGAAACCATCATCCATTCTTCTGTTACCTCTCAACCAAATTATTCCAACGCACTTGCAGCCGGACTCCAACATTAAACCCCCCTCCATCCCATCGCAAACTCTGCTACCCATGTGCTTACTCACACCAGCCTCTGTGCCCACTGCTCCACTGAAATGCTTCCTTTTAAAAGGCACAAAAAGTTTAAATTTCTCATTCTTCTTTTCCTCCATGGTAGTGATGATCCTGATCACTGTAATCTCCTCCACACACCCCTTTGAGATCTCTGCACTCGTTTACTTCCAGCCACTTGAGAATTCCTGATTTTAATCTCTTCACCATTACTGAGTTGCCAAGGCCTCAATTTCTGGAATTTCCTCCTTAAAACTCTCTGACTCTCTAACTCAATTTCCTCCATTAAGATTCTCCTTAAAAACTAATATCTCCTCATGTGGCTCAGTGTCAATTGTTATTTTGTAAAGTTTCTCTGAAAGTCTTAAAAGTTGTATTCTGTTCAAGTCACAATATAAATTCGAATTATTGTCATTGCCCTCGATATATATTCTGCCTCATAAATAAGAATCTGTAACTCAGTCTGCTGGACATTCTGTCATGAAAACACATTTTAAAAATGTTGCCCCCAACAATGATTACGACGGAGCATGCGCTCTGCTGCTCATGCCCCAATAAAGATGGTGGGTGCGCGTGCGCACTGCCGCTAGTGATCCAAATAATGATGCCGAGGGCGCATGCGTACGACTCCAATTAAAGATGGCGGCCGCATAGTCTTGTCTGCAACAAAACTTCAACCTCCGCTCAGATCCCCAGGTACCGGTAGGTTATTTTGTCAGATGTTCGGTTTATATAACATGTTTACGAAGCGTGCCTAACAACCCGCATGATCCAGATCTCCATCCGTCCCGCCATTCCCACTTTCATGGATTGTGGATCCGAGAAAGAACCTTTTCCACGCCGCCATTAATCACACTGCGCATGCTTCACTCAGCCCAGTCCCGCCCCTGATTCACTCCGATTGGCTGGAGGAACAGTCACTCCCGGACCCGCCCACTTAATTCCTATTGGTCGGGCGATGCCGTCAATCATTGCTGGGGCATTGTGAGGCGTCAGGTGAGAGGTCAGTGTTGGGTGGCGGGGTTTACAAATCCCGGGTGCGGCCTCAGAGCCGAATGTGAAACAATGAACATTCTTCACTCTCACTGTCCGTCACTTCCGGGTTCTCTCCACAAACAACCTCATCGAGACCAGGGGGGAGACACTGACCCAGTGACAATGTCACTGCATTAGTCACCACGAGAATGTTCTAGGTACATCGGCTCCAATCCATTCAATTAATAAAATCTAGAATTTAAAGTTAGTCTCAATGATGGTGACTGAGGGTCACTGAGAAAATCTCCAATGTCACTGGATTAGGTCAAAAAGGCAGAAAGTAGGAAACTAGTTAGTTTAAAGTCTGTTGTTGGGAAACTGTTGGAATCCATTATTGAGGAAGCAGTATCTGGACATTTGGAAAGTCAAACTGCAATCCATCAGAGTCAGCGTGGTTTTGTGAAGGGTAGATTGTGTTTGATCCATTTCTTGCAGTTTTTGGAAGATGTAACAAGCCAAGTAGATAATGGGGTCCTGTAGATGTATTTGGACTCCCAGAATACATTTGATAAGGTGTCACACAAAAGGTAATAACGTAAAATCCAAAGTGGTTGAAAGATAATACATTAGCTTGGATAGAGGATTGGCTAACCAGCAGACAGCAGAGAGTGGGATTAGATTTATTGACACGTACTGAAGAAAAATGTTTTTATCCAGAGGGTGGTAATGGTCTGGAATGTACTGCCGTCAGAGGGTGATAGAGACGGGTTGCCTCACATCCTCTAAAAAAGTACCTGGATGAAGACTGGCACGTCATAACATTGAAGGCTATGAGCCAAGTGCTGGCAAATGGGATTAGGTAGGTGGGTCAGGTTTATCATGTGTTGGTGCTAACTCGATGGACTAAAGGGCCTCTTCTGCACTGTGAAAAAAAATGAAAGGAAAATGAAATGAAAATCGCTTATTGTCACAAGTAGGCTTCAAATGAAGTTACTGTGAAAAGCCCCTAGTCGCCACATTCTGGCGCCTGTTTGGGGAAGCTGGTACGGGAATCGAATTGTGCTGCTGGCCTGCCTTGGTCTGCTTTAAAAGCCAGCGATTGAGCCCAGTGTGCTAAACCAGCCCCTCTGAGTTGCTGATGATACAATGTTCGGTGGCATCATAGACAGCATAGATGATTGCATTAAATTGCAAGAAGATATTGACAGACAAGATGAATGGGCAAGATTGTGGCATTGTCGGTGTCCAAAGAGACTTGGGGTTCATAGAATCTACAGCACGGAGACAGGCCCTTCAGCCCAAACTGGTCCAGGTCAACCAAAAGTCAATCCCATTGGCCTGTATTTGGCCCATATCCCTCTGAACCTTTCCTATCCATGTATCTGTCCAAATGCCTTTTCAGTGTTGGCAATGTCCCTGCCTCAACTCCTTCCTCCTGCAGCTCATTCCGTACTATCCTCTGTGTAAAACCGTTGATCCTTAGGTTCCCATTAATTCTTTCCTCTCTTAACATAAACCTGTGCCCTCTGGTTCTCAATTTCCCAACGCTGGGGAAAAGACTGCGTGCATTCACCCTGTCCATGTCTCTCATGATCTGATACACCTCTATAAGATCACCCCTCAGTCCCCTATGCTCCAAAGATAAAGCTCCTGGCCTGTCCAATTTCTCCCTATTACAGTCCCTTGCCTGGTAACATCCTTGTAAATCTCTTCTGCACTCTCTACAGTTTAATAACATCTTTCCTGTAGCAAGGCGACCAAAACTGAACACCATACTCCAGGTGCGACCTCACCAACGTCCTGTACAACTGCAACATAACTTCCCAACTTCTATACTCAATGCCCTGACTGATGAAGGCCAGCACGCCAAAAGCCTTCTTCAGAGAATTTACAGTGCAGAAGGAAGCTATTCGGCCCATCGAGTCTGCCAGAGCTGGCTAGCCCTTACAAAGAGCACACCACCCACTTATCTACCCTATCCCCGTAACCCAGTAACCCCCACTTAATCTTTTTTTTTGGGACACTAAGGGCAATTTAGCATGGCCAGTCCACCTAACCTGCATATCTTTAGACTGTGGAAGGAAACCAGAGAACACACGCAGACACGGGGAGAATGTGCAGACTCCGCACAGACAGTGACCCAGCTGGGAATCGAACCTGCGACCCTGTAGCTGGGAAGCAACTGTGCTAACCACTCTGCTACCATGCTGCCCTATCTACCTGTGACTCCACCTTTAGAGAATCCGTGCACCTGAACTCCAAGATCCCTCTGTTCCATGATACACCCTAAGGCCCTACCATTCACTGTGGAAGTCCGACCTTTCATTTGACTTTCCGAAATGCAACTCCTTGCACTTATCTGTATTGAACTCCATTTGCCATTTCTCGGCCCACTTCCCCAGCTGATCAAGATCCTGCTGCAATTTTTGACAACCTTCCTCACTGCCGACATTACCACCTATTTTAGTGTCACCTGCAAACTTACTGATCATGCCTTGTACATTCTCATCCAAATCGTTGATTATAGATACTGACAGCAATCTCATAGTTACTGATCTCCGAGTTACTCCCTACTTAGTTAATTACTCCAGTTTCTCAAATTTAGAATAGATTCCCAACCAGCCAATTATATTTACTCTGAGGCTCACGGCGCTGAGGTCCCAGGTTCGATCCCGGCTCTGGGTCACTGTCTGTGTGGAGTTTGCACATTCTCCCCGTGTCTGCGTGGGTTTCGCCCCCACAACCCAAAAATGTGCCGAGTAGGTGGATTGGCCACGCTAAATTGCCCAATAATTGGAAAAAATAATTGGCTAATCTAAATTTATATAAAAATTTAAAAAAATCTTTACTCTGAGGCAAGTTATTCATACTTACTGTTCCGAAGCTCCTCCCTGGATTTGCGGCAACTCCTCTCCCTGCTGTCTGGACCGTGAGGTATGTTATATTTACTGTTCCGAAGCTCCTCCTGCCCGAGTTCACACCAACTCCGCTCCCTGCGTTGGTAAGATTTATATCTGGGTGTCTGGAAAATCATCAGGACAGTAACTGTCCTGTAAGGTAAGGAGTCCTTTTGCTTCCCAATTGGCCGAGGAAGGCAGTGTGTCACAAGGATGGATGTGTTGACCGATTAATGGCTGGAGGATGGGGGCAGGTCATGTGACCAACCCTCCAGGAATACATTTAATCAAAGTTAGCGAGGAGAGAATGTTATGAATTTCTATCCTAAACTGACAGTGAGGTTTCTGTAAATTTACAGGATACTGGAGAGGAGGTTTAACAGACGGGAAACGCAAACCAAACGTCACATCGCGATCTGACAGAGTCACTCGATTCATCAGAACCTGAATATCAGCAGCATCTGGGTGTGGAAGGTAAAAGGTTTGTCTGTTCTGTCTGTGAGGGAAGATTTCAGGTCTCAGTGTGACTGGAAAAGCCCCGAGATTCACAAACCCTGGTTAGGCCAAACCTGGAGAACTGTGTTCAGTTCTGGGCAACAAACCTGAGGAAGGATAGAATGGCCTCGGAGGGAGTGTAGCACAGATTTACCTGAGTGATATCTGAACCCCCCGGGGTTAAATTACAAAACTAGATTACACAAAAGAGTCAGAGACATGATGGCACAGAGAAGGGCATTCGGCCCATTGAATCCATGCTAGCTCTCTGGGGTAGTGCTAGCTCTCTGGAGCAATCCAGTCGGCCCCATTCTCCTGCTCTCTCCCTGTATCCTCGCAGGTTTATTTCTCTTAAATCCAATTTCCTTTTGAAATCAAATGATTCATTGTGTCCATTTTCAAACTCCCTCATAGGCAGCAAGTTTCAGGTCATTGCCACTCGCTGTGTGAAAACATATCTCATATCACCTCATATCTCCTGTACCTTTTACATACAAACTAGGAACAGGCCACTCGGCCCTCGAGCCTGCTCAGCATTCAATAATATTGCGGCTGATCTCATTCTAACCTCAACTCCACATTCCTGCCTACCCCTGATGACCTTTCACCCCCTTCCTCATCAAGAATGTATCCAGCTCTACCTTAAAAATATTCAAGGACTCTGCTTCCACTGCCTTTTAAGGATACGAGTTCCAAAGTCTTACAACCCTCAAGAGAATAAAAAATCCTCATCTCCATCTGAAATGGGCGACTCCTTCTTTTGCAACAGTGACACCTTGTTCCAGATTCTCCCACAAGAGGAAACATCCTCTCCACATCCACCCTGTCAAGACCCCTCAGGATCTGATATAGTTCAATCCAGGTTTTGCCCAAAGCTTTCAATCTGTGTCCCGACAGATTAATTTAATTCCACCCTATCCACGTATCTGCTTGTACGATCAGTGAATGGAAAGAGTTTCTTTGTCCACCCGATGGAAATCTGGCATAATCTTGTGGACTTGAATCAAATCTCCCCTCAACCTCCTTTGCTGGAACCATTCTGGTAAATCGCCTCTGCACCCCCTCAAGAACATTCACATCCTTCTGAAGAGTGGTGGACAGAGCTTTATGAAGATGCATAGAATAGAAATAGAACCATACAATTCCGACAGTGCAGAAGGAGGCCATTCGGCCCATCAAGTCTGCACTGATCCTCTGAAAGGGCACCTGTTTAGGCCCACATTCCTACCCTGTCCCTGTGACCCCCATAGCCCCACCTAACCTGCACATCCCTGGATATGAAGGGGAAATTTATCAAGACAAATGCACCTAATTTGCCCTTCTTTAGACTGTGGGAGGAAACCTGAGCACCAGGTGGAAACCCATGCAGACAAGGGGAGAAAGTGCAAACTCCACACAGTCACCAAGGCCGGAATTGAACCTGGGTCCCTGGCTCTGTGAGGCAGCAGTGCTAATCACCGTGCCACCAGAAGCATAGTTTTAAATTCAGTATTACTGCTTATGAATCCCAAGATCAAATTTGCTTTGCCAACTACTCTCTTCATATGTCTTGTAGATCCCTCTTCACCTCTTTCTCTCTTCTCCCAAAAAAGTCAGTTGGGTTTTTATAACAGTCCAGCCGTTTTCATGGTCGCTTTTTCCCAGTGCCGGCCCCACAAATGACCAGATTTATTCAGGTCAATTTCTGTCTGTCTCACTCACCATTTTCTGTTTTAAATCAGTTTCACAGGGCGTTCGAAGGGGAGGCTTCAAAGTCCGGAAACTCAGACCAAGCATCACATCAGGATCTAACAGAGTCCTCAATTTATCATATCCTGAATATCATCGTACTTTGAACATGGAAGGAAAAAGCATCGTTCACAGTGGGGAGAAACCGTACACGTGTTGTGTGTGTGGACGAGGATTTGCTCGATCATCAGGCCTTACAAGACACAAATGCAGTCACACGGAGGAGAAACCGTGGAAATGTGCGGACTGTGGGAAAGGATTCACTTACCCATCCAAGCTGGAACCTCATAGACGCAGTCACACTGGGGAGAGACCATTCACCTGCTCAGAATGTGGGATGGGATTTACTATTTCAGCTAACCTGCTGAGACACCAGCGAGTTCACACCGGGGAGAGACCATTCACCTGCTCCAAGTGTGGGAAGGGATTCACTCAGTCATCTGACCTTCAGAAGCACCAGCGAGCTCACACTGGGGAGAAGCCATTCACCTGCTCAGAGTGTGGGAAGAAATTCACTCAGTCATCTGACCTGCAGAAGCACCAGCGGGTTCACACAGATGAGAGACCGTTTCAATGTCCAGACTGTGGGAAGTGCTATAACAGTTCTGGGGAACTGATGAGCCATCAACGTGTTCACACTGACGAGAAACCGTTTAGGTGCTCTCACTGCGGGACTGGATTCAGACACTCATCTGCCCTCACTGTACATCAGCGAATTCACACTGGGGAGAGGCCATTCACCTGCTCCTGGTGTGGGAAGGGATTCACTCAGTCATCCAACCTGTCCACACACCAGAGAATTCACACTGGGGAGAGGCCATTCACCTGCCGTAAGTGTGGGAAGGGATTCACTCAGTCATCAGACCTGCAGAGGCACCAGCGAGTTCACACTGGAGAGTGACTGTTCCCTGCTCCAATTGTGAGAAGTGATTTACCGCTTCATCCCACCTGCTGACACACCGAGGCCACAGAGCAGATACATTAATGGCGTCCAAAAAGCATCTTGACAAACACATCAACAGGATGGATAGAGAGGGATACGGCACAACGAAGTGCTGAGGGTTTTGGCCAAGGTTGGTACCATGACCGGTACAAGCTTAGAGGGCTGAAGGCGCAGGTTTAGCACAGGGCTAAATCGCTGGCTTTGAAAGCAGACCAAGGCAGGCCAGCAGCACGGTTCAATTCCTGTACCAGCCTCCCCGAACAGGCGCCGGAATGTGGGGCTTTTCACAGTAACTTCATTTGAAGCCCACTTGTGACAATAAGCAATTTTCATTTTTGTTCTTTCATCTTTGCACACTGATTGGAATTTGCTGTTCCTCACATTCAGGACTGAACCATGATCATTTGGGTCTCTTTCTGCTGATAACAAACTCCAGCCCATTTACAGTGGCTAATATTCTGGCTAAAAGTAAAATAAATGAAAAATGAAAATCGCTTATTGTCACGAGTAGGCTTCAATGAAGTTACTGTGAAAAGCCCCTAGTCGCCACATTCCGGCGCCTATCCGGGGAGGCTGGTACGGGAATTAGATTTGTGTTAAATATGCAGTGTGTTGAAACTTTTTAATATCTCTTGACACAAGTTAGTTCCTTTTGAAGTTCTCTCGCTCTCCCCTGTCCCTTCCATCCTCACCTCCAACAAGAAGTGTGAGGAGCTTCTTTGTGACTGAGATTGAGTAAATCCGATCAGCTGCCTCTGCTGCTTCCCTCCCTTCCACAAGCCCACCGGACCAAACTGTCTCTAAATTTCATCCTTTCCCGAGCCCTGAACCCACATCTTTCTCTAGTTTCTCTCCCATCTCCCCTCATGCCCTCTCCGAGCTCATCTTGTCCATGAGACCCAGCTCCTGCTCCATCGACCCTATTCCCACTGAGCTACTGATCAGCCAACTACCCTGTGTCCACGGATATTGTCAACATTTCTCTCTCTTCAGGTATTGTCCCTCTGTCCTTCAAATCTGTCATCATCACCCCCTCTATAAAACAAACTCTTGACCCTGCCATCCTTACAAATTACTGCCCCATCTTCAACCTCCCTCTCCTCTCCAAACTATTTGAACATGATGTCACCTCCCAAATCCTTGCCCATCTTTCCCAGAACTCCCATGTTTGAATCCTTCAATCAGGTCTCTGCCCTGTCACAGTGAAATACAAGAGTCAAACAGAATCTCACCCGGAGAGAAAGACAGACAATCCGGGAGCTTGGATCCAACACGGATATGTCCATAAGACCAGAAGACAAGGGTAGCAGCACAGTCATTATCGAGAGACAACAATACCTGCTGGAGAAAGACAGACAGACAACCAAACAACACAAATCACAACACCAAGCTCCCTAGACCCATATACGTGAGACAGGAAGGAGAATTGGAGACAGACTGGAAGAACTCAGACTCCAGACACATTAACCAAAAACAGATGGAATATCTGAGGGAACAACAGGTACCCAAACACATAATAATCTTTATTCTTGTCACAAATAGGCTTACATTAACACAGCAATGAAGTCACTGTGAAAATTCCCTAGTTGCCACACTCTGGTGCCTATTCGGGTACACAGAGGGAGAATTCAGAATGTGAAATTCACCCCTACAAGCACGTCTTTGAGGACTTGTGGGAGGAAACCGGAGCACCCGGAGGAAACCCATGCAGACACTGGGAGAGCATGCTCACTCGACACAGGTAGTGACTCAAGTGGGAATTGAACTCGGGACCCTGGCGCTGTGAAGCAACAGTGCTAACCACTGTGCTACCGTCAGGCCAATACCACCAGGCAGACCCATTGGATGAGACTGTGAGAGAGAAAATCTTACAGAATCATAGAATTTGCAGTGCAGAAGGAGGCCATTCGGCCAATCTAGCCTGCACTGTCCCTTGGAAACGGCACTCTATTTAAGGCCATGCCTCCACCCTGTCCCCGTAACCCCACCTAACCTTTGTTTGGATTCTGAGGGGCAATTTAGCGGGGCCAATCCACCTAACATGCACATCTTTGGACTATGGGAGAAAACCGGAGCACCCGGAGGGAACCCACACAGACACGGGGAGATTGTACAAACTCCACACAGTCACCCAAAGCCAGAATAGCTGAAACATCAACACACTGCTCCTGGTAGTTGATGGTAGTTCAATAAATATAACTAGTGGATTTAAAATGTGTGTAATATCGAGTTAAATCTGAAAATACCAGATTAACTCAACTCTGGCAGCATCATAGAATCCCTACAATGCAGAAGGAGGCCATTTGGCCCATCGAGTTTCCACCAACCCTACAAAAGAGCACCCAACCAGGTGCACTTCCCCTTCCCTCTCCTTGGAACCCCACTTCACCTTTGGACACTGAAGGGGAATTTATAGCGCGTTGGATTCTGCTGTTATTGCTGCTGTGAATCACATCCAGAACTGAACCATGTTCATTCTGACAGTTGGAGTTTGTTTCAGTTGATGTTAATAATCCCTGTAACTGGAGTTTAATGTTCTGGATAGAGATGAATTAAATCAGCTTTGTGTCAAGCACACAGTGTTGGAGTCCTTGATTTCTCGAAGATAAGAGGAGACTGATTGATGTCCTGTTACCGACTGTTCCATTGTTGGGTCTTTTTTTCCTTTGTTAATGGAAGACTTGTATTTATACAGCGCCTCTCACAACTTCAGTATGTCCCAAAGTGCTTCACAGCCAATGAGGTTCTTTTGAAATGTAGTCACTGTTGTAATGTAGGAAATACAGTCACCAAATGTGCACAGCAAGATCCCACAAACATAAATGTGATTGTGACCAGAGAATCTGTTCAGTGATGTTTGTTGAGGGATGAATATTAAGCAGTAAACCAGGGAGATCTCCCCTGCTCTTTGGAATAACATCATGGGAACCTTTACACCCAACTGAGGGCAGATGGGGCCAGAGGTGAAGGTCAGATCTGGAAGACCGGACCTCTGACAGTGCAGTGCTCCCTCAGGGCTGCAATAGAATATCATCCTGGATTTGATGCTCATGTTTCTGGAGGTGGATTTTAACCCACAACCTCCTGACTCCGAGATAAGAATGTAACCACTGAGCCACAAATAACACCTCATCATTACTCTGGATTATTCAGTTCTCAGACCTTCCCTTACTCTCATGGACAACTGTCCAAGAGTCACAGATTATCCAAAAAGAGGGGCAAAACCATAGGTGATTTGAAAGCAGTTGATTAAGAAGCAACAGTTTAGATATAATGCATCAGCTAAATAGACAGAAAAGACGTATGACCCTGGATCAGCTGGTACAGGAATTGAACCCACGCTGTTGGCCTGGCTCTGCATCACAAACCAGTTTACTGGACCCACATCAGGGGGATACTGAGTGGCTCGAGGTGAGATGCTGATCTCCGGGGCTGGAGGTGACAATCTCCTCGGAATGGTTTACTGGTCCCGGATCAGTGTCTCCAGTGGGCTCAACAGATGGCTTGTAATGCAGAACAATGCCAGCAGCGCGGGTTCAATTCCTGCACCGGCCTCCCTGAACAGGCGGCGTAATGTGGCGACTAGGGGCTTTTCTCAGTAACGTTATTGAAGCCTACTTGTGACAAGAAATGATTATTATTATTCATTGCAGGCTCACCCTGCATTTCACATGTCAGTTACTCCATATGTAACAAATCACATCTGCACACTCACAGCGGGGACAGTGGTGTCTGTCTCAAGATCTTGACCTATCTCTCTCTTCCCCCCCCACCCCCTGCATGGTACAATACCCCAGACTATCAAACATAGTTTTGTTAAAAAGTGCAGAGGCAAAGGTACAAACATCACCAGAGATTGACTATTTTCATGTACTGGAATGTACCTGGATGTCAGATTATTTAAAAAAGTATTTTTTCATGAGATGTGACCATCCCTAATTGCCTGAAGACCATTTCAGAGTCAGCCACCTCACTGAGGATTCAGCCAGACCAGGTAAGGACACCAGAATCATTACTGAACCAGATGGTAACTCAGACCAGCTTCCATTCACTGAATTTAAATTCCACCAGTGACTGTGATGGGGTTTGAACCCATGTCCCCAGAGCATTGTCCTGGCTGACCAGTCCAGTGACTTTACCCCCAGCCCATCATCTCCCACTGATAGATTAATCTATTCTATTGAACTATACCCAGGCTGAGTTATTCCAATTCCCATTTGATGGTGTGACTTTACTCATTTATTTTAAGTGGGACATCCCATTATCATTCTATCTTATTGTGGAGCAATTTCATTTCATTAACATAATCTGTTTGTGTCAGAGACACAAGTCCAGGTATTTCCAATCAGTTTACAGATAACTCCCACATTTCCCATTCCCAAGAATTTTATCTTGAAAAATAATGGGTGGATTTTCTGCCCCCCCCCCCCCCACCCCACCCACCCACCCACCCCACCCGACCCAAGACCGGGAATTCCTGCTCAAGGTAAAGGACCTTTAAATGTTCCGGCAAATTTCCATCCTGCCCGTGATGATTCACACGACCGGAAATATGACCCCAACAAATGTGATGAAAGCAAATATTTAAAAGGCAAAGTCTTTATTTCAAATCATTGCCGTGCTGTCAGGGGAGAGGGTTAACTTCTTTGCTTGTTTACAAAAGGGAAGAGGAAACATTCACAAAGCTTTCCACAGCTTGTGAGCTCCGAAACATAACTTCAAGGCTGAAGTTTATCTTCAGAGATTGAAACATTTTGGTGCCTTTTCCAATTGTCCCAGTAAATTGTGATTCACACTGAAAGGTTTACTTTCACTCAGTAATGAGAACATTTCACTTTCTCAGCACTGACACTTTAGATCAAATCCCAATTGTTCACTTCTCTTGTAGCTGGTGTGTGGAGAAGATCATGTTCACTGTAGATCTGTCAGCACAGAAACCGCACTGTGCTTCTGGATAAACTCAGTCTGCAAGTAGATGAATCTTTTAAACATCACCCAAGTGAAGGTCTTCCCCTGACTCTAAGGAGTGAGATGTCCCTGTAGTTGATGCTGTCTCCTCTGTCACTGCTGTTTTTATTGCATCACACATGTTCCATGGACCAGTCTCACAGCCCAAAAGGGGAGAGCAGGAAGGTGTGACAGTCGATGGGACTTTCTGTGTGTGAGCAGTTCAGCTGGAATTCCATCCTTGCCGGGCACCTTTCTGCTTGCTCAGCAATCAATGGCCTTTTCCAGCTCAAATAATGAGAGTTCCTTGTCCAACTCGACCATGACAGGAAGCTGCAGGAGAGTCAAACAGAGACTGGGAGATGCCCTGTCTCACAGGGGTACAGCTCACTGTTGTGTTCAACCCAGCTCCTCCTCACTCTCTCACCATGAATGACACTGAGCATGCTCAGAGCACACACTGTTAAGGGAAATTGACATTAGAGGTAATTCATTTAATCTCTTTATGTTATTATGTTTAATTGTTAGCTTATGCCTGCAATAGTGTGGGCTAACAACCACGATATTCTAATTCTGCAATGACCTGATAAGTACGGTTACTGGCGAGTCATTCTCTAACTGACTTACTGACACATCTGCAATGTTCCGATTAATTGCTGAGTCATTCTGTCGCTGACAAACTGACCGTTAACTATTGAGACACCTGTTATGGTGAACAAGGAATTGCGAGCATTAGATAATGAATGGTTTCAGAGGAATGTGATTGGAAGCTAATTGTTGCTGGGGGGGGGGGGGGGATGTGATTGGAAACTAATTGTTGCTGGGGGGCCTAATTGGTTGTGTATGTAACCCCCCAAGCTAATTAGGAACTAACCCATGTACATGTATAAAAGAGCCATTGTACCATTGAGAAAGTGACCACGAGCACTTGGCTTTCTCCCAAAAGCTTTTGCCAATAAATTGACGTGACTCAACTCTTTGGTGTGAACAAGTTATTTTCCACTGCAATTGGCGTAGTCCGCAGGGTTCTGTCTCTGGAGTAAGGAGGCTGGCCATCCCTTTGAGAGAGCCGGGACAGAATAACCAAACAGTGGTAAAGACTTGAGTCAATTCATAAAAGGTTCAGTGACTGAAAGAATGATAACTGCCTGAGTTAACCTAAGGACAAGAAAGTACTCGTCCCTAACACACGGCCTAAGACCGGTTGTTAAGAGAGGAAATCCTCTCACGCGACGGTCAGGACCCTGAAGTGGCGCTCTAAATACCGGTGGTTGAAGAGCGCTCTCCGGTGGATAAACACAATCTGGAGACTCGGGGATAATCGTGAGTATAAGAATTGTTACCGAAATGGCAGGAGAGGAAGTGAAACAGGTGCTGACGGGGTCACTGATAAATATGTATATGACCGACAGACACTCATTAATTAAGAAGATGCAGAAAGATGGTTGGAATGTCTCTCAGACATTGGAACAACAAAGGAAATGGATAGATAGGGAAAAGAAAGATAAAACAAAGAAAGCAGGAGTATTGTTAGCACTCCAATTGGCTGGGCTAATTGACCAAGTATCAACCTCTACCAAAAAATGGGCTGAGGACAAAGACAAGATAAGGAAATTAGAATCTAGGGTAAGGGAATTAGAAAAAAGGGATCAGCTGTTAGAGGGTCTCCTTCCACCTTATGAGACAACACAACAGGAGGCAAGAGCACCCCCTCCTACCTCAGGGAATACGGAAGAATGTAATATGGCCCCGGTGACCAGGACAGGAACTGAGGCACAACCAAGGGCAGCTTATAAACCCTTCACCCCTGGGGAAAGACAGCAAGTATTGGATTTCTTGGGCAAATTACAACCCCGAAGTGCAAATGCTACATTTTGGGCAGATTTAGATACCGTGTGGGTAGGACACCAACTGCATTTGCGAAATATTCACCAGCTGGTCAGAGCTGCGTGCCCTCAGGATAATGGAGGCTGTTACAGGGGCCCGGACAGAACAATCACCACCAGACTGGCATCTGGGCGCAGGCATTAGGCCTCCTTGTTGAAGTGCAAACCCAATAGGCGGACTTCGCCCCATTCAAAACAGCAGTTCAGATCGGCCCAACCAATTGGAGTAAGATTCAACAAAAGGGAGAGGGAGCCTCTGAACATGGGGGACAATTGTTCAGGGTCTGCGAAGAATGTTGAGGAATACGGAGAAGAGAAATGGCAAATAAAAATAAAACAAGAAAACATTAGAGCTTATGGTAGCGGAGGGGCGACATGACCAAATTTAAAATGTTACAACTGTGGCAGACGGGGACATTTCGCAAAGAACTGCCAAAAGCCAAAGGAAGGAAACAGATCTGGGAATGGTGGACCCCGTTGCAGTCACTGCATCACAAATAGGGGACCGAGGAAAAGAAAGACTGACAGTCTGCGGCCCCCATAATTAAGAGCAAAAAAGAGGGGAGGATTTATGTGTCCGCACTGGTGGGGGCCTGACAATGTGAAATGTTGGTGGACACAGGCGCATCTATATCAATTACTGACCTCCCCCTGCCTACCTCAAATAAAATGATTTATATCACGGGGTAGGAGGAAGTAAAACACCCGCCTATTTAAGCGAAACCACACTGGTGGAAATAAACAACGTATATACCAATGTGATTTTATGAATGTTAAAATAATGAGGGAGCATTAATGGGGAATAACTTAATGAAAGGATATGTACAATATTACAGTATGTAGATGATATACCGATCCGGAATCCAAGTCTGGACACCAGGCGGCATTATATGTGGTGTTAAGCGAATTGAACACTGTGGGATTTAAAGTGAGTCCCAAAGAGGCGCAAAATTGGAAAAGAGCGAGTGCTATATTTAGGACATCTATCTCACAAGGACTCAAATAAATGCCAGTAGACCGAATTTGCAAAACTAAAGTGATTAAATGTGTGTGTGTTCAATAAGGATTTGTGAATTTCCTTTGGTGCTTGTAGTTTTTAAAATGTTGTATTTTACAAAAACCGAGTTTCACATCAATTAGAAGTTAACTGGGCAGCAGACAGCTGCTTGCAGGAAGTTAGTTTGAAACTAATGTGTTGAAATTGACACGGCATAGCTCCACCAGGGTCCTAGTGCCCAATTAACACAAGAAATTCAGAAGTAAAAAATAATAATGTTTGGAATGTTAAATACATGGTAGAAGGAGCTTTAGGGAATAAAGATAGTGGACCAGGAATTAGATTAGGAGAATTACTTGCAGTATCAGGAAATGAGAATCTGATCGCAGGAAAGATTTAATGAAAATAGATGCAGGAAAAATTAAGATATTAAAACCAATCTATAATACAGAGGAAGTTTGGGTGAAGCTACCAACTAAAACCACAGGCAAAGTGATCAGTGACGCTGTAAAAGGTAAAGACCCAATTGTTCAGAATTTGGGTAAACATACAGTTGAATTAGAGAAGCATGGGGCGGTATTCTCCCCTACCCAGCGGGGTGGGCGGTCCCGCTTACCAGAGTGGAGAGAAGCACTCCGGCTTCAGGCCTCCCCAAAAGGTGCGGAATTCTCTGCACCTTTAGGGGCTAGGCCCACGCCAGAGTGGTTGGCATCCCGCCGATCGGCGCGAATGGCCTTTGGCACCCTGCCAGCCGGCGCGAACGGCTGACCGAAAGGCCTTCACCGGCCTGCGTGAGTCCGTGCATGCGCCGGAGCGTCAGTGGTCGCTGACGTCACCAGCAGCGCATGTGCGGTGGAAGGGGTCTCTTCCATCTCTGCCATGGTGGAGGCTGTGGCGGCGGTGGATGAAACGGCACAGGCCTGCCCGCCGATTGGTGGGCCCCGATCACTGGCCATTCCACCGTGGGAGCAACCCCAGGGTCAGATCGGCCCGCGCCCCCCCAGGACCCTGGGCCCGCTCACGCCGCCTGCTCCCACCGGCGGGATTGGCCTGTCAGCAGCAGGACTTCGGCCCATCGCGGGTGGAGAATCGCCAGGGGGGGCACGCTGATTGGCGTGGCATGATTTCCGCACCCGCTGATTCCTGGGTGGCGGAGAATTCCGGCCACGGCGGTGGCGGGATTTACGCTGGCCCCGGGCGATTCTCCGACCCCCCCCCCCCCCCCCCCCCCCCCATGGTATCTGGAGCAAAATAAATTGTATCACAATTAAAACACATGACCCAATTGGTGGGAAGACGGTGAATTAAGACCATTGGCAGCATTGATAGGACAAATGATAAAGTTAAAGTGTCATGTTCGGAACTTACCTTCATAACGATCCGGTCATAATCAAAAATAAAGAAATTGAAGTAAAAGCAGTAGCAATACCCGAAATGTATCAGGGTAAGGTTTCGACCAGATTGGATCACTGAGCGAGCAAAAGAGGAGGAGTTTGAAATTCTTCGAATCTCACTCAGTGGTGTATGACAGAAGGAGGCTTAACAGGCCTTAATTGTATGATGTACATAAATGATAAGGACAACTAACCATTCAAAAAAAAGGAAAGAAGTGATGGCAAAGGAAGTTCGGAAGTCCTGGAGAGGGCACTTCTGGAGTATCCAAACACAAAAATAGAAAGTATACCTGTTCATTTGATTTGGATTCAGGGGAACCACATAACTGTGGAGACATAGATACAGACACAGAGGAAGGACACATAAGGGATATACCGCTGGCAGCAGCTGGGGAAACCCTTTTTGTTGACGGGTCCGCAAATACATGGAGGGGTTACCCTGGAGAGGATGGGCAGTGGACAGGTTAAGAACGATAAGGATTGATGGAGGATTGTCAGCACAGGTAGCAGAACTAGTGGCACTCACACAAGCCCTAAAATTATCTGAAGGAAAGGCTGTGAACATTTACACTGACAGCCGGTATGCATTCGGAGTAGGACATGACAGCATGTGGCCGACAAGGATTCATAACTACAGACGGTACCCCATTCAAACACAGACAGAGGATGGAAGCCCTATTAAAGGCTAGTGAGCTCCCTACAGAAGTTGCAGTAATCAAGATCAAGGCCCAGCAACGGGAACAAGGAAAGGAGGACCCTGAATGGACAAAATTTAACGGCAATCAAGCCGCAGATAGAGCAGCACAATTAGCATCAGAACAAGAGGTAGTTGATGAACTCCCAGTAGCTGCAACAGACCAATAGGAACAAAATATATATCCAAAAGCTGCACGCGGACATCTTGGGGAGAGCGAGAGAGAGAAAGAGATGGACAACATACGGAGTCCATAGAGGGAATGATGGTGTGTGGAGATATAATGATAAAGTGGTAGCGATACAAAATACCCTCCTGAAATGACATCATGGACTCTCGCATGTAGGAAGGGAAGCCATGACAGCTAGTATGAGAAAGGAATGGTGGTGGAAAGGAATGGGGAGAGACATAGCCCGGTATTGCCAATGATGTGTGACCAGTGCGCAATATAATCCCGGTCGACGAAGGGGGGGTGGGGGGGGGGGGGCGCGGCATGGAAAAGGATGGAGATGGCTTCCTGTGGAGGCACGAGCCTGGGGGCCCTGGTAATGGCGCCGTTGCCGCTCCCTCCCACGAGGTATACCACGAGCCCGGTGGTGGCGGCGACCCTAAAAATATGGGGGCAGTGGAGGCGGCACAGGGGGGAAGTGAAGAGCACGGTGGAGGCTCCATTAAGGAGGAATCATTGGTTCGTCCCGGGGAACATCGACGGGGGATTTAGGGGGTGGTACAGGGTGGGCATTACGAAGTTGGGGGACCTGTTTATGGGTGGGAGGTTTGAGAGCCTGGGGGAATTGGAAGAGAAATTCGGGCTCCCCCCAGGGAACACGTTCAGGTTCTTGCAGGTAAAGGCATTTGCTAGGCGGCAGGTGGAGGTATTTCCTTTGCTGCCCTCGCAGAGGGCAAGGGACAGGGTGCTTTCGGGGGTGTGGGTCGGGGATGGGAAGGTATCTGACATTTATACGGTAATGCAGGAGGGGAAGGAGGTGTCAGTGGAGGAGCTGAAGGCTAAGTGGGAAGGGGAATTAGGGGAGCAGATGGAGGACAGGACTTGGGCGGATGCCTTGGAGAGGGTTAACTCTTCCTCTTCATGTGCAAGGCTTAGTCTCATTCAATTTAAGGTGCTGCATCGGGCTCACATGTCCGGGACTCAGATGAGTAGGTTCTTTGGGGACGAAGATAGGTGTGTCAGGTGTTTGGGGAGTCCTGCGAACCATGCCCATATGTTCTGGGCATGCCCGGCACTGGAGGAATTTTGGAAGGGGGTAGCGAGGACGGTGTCGAGGGTGGTTGGATCTAGGGTCAAACTGGGCTGGGGACTTGCGATCTTTGGGGTTGTGGCGGAGCCGGGAGTGCAGGAGGCGAAAGAGGCTGGTGTTTTGGCCTTTGTGTCCCTAGTAGCCCGGCGGCGGATCTTGCTGCAGTGGAAGGATGCGAGGCCCCCTAGTGTGGAGACCTGGGATCAGTGACATGGTGGGGTTTATCAAACTGGAAAGGGTCAAATTCGCCCTGAGAGGATCAGTACAAGGATTCTATAAATGGTGGCAGCCTTTCTTGGACTTTCTGGCTCAGAGATAGGGAAATGGGTCAATAGCAGCAGCAACCCGGGGGGGGGGGGGGGGGGGGAAGAGAGGGGGGGAAGAGAGGGGGGGTGTTATCTATTTGTTCTACGGTTATTCAATTTAATATGTTATTAATTTAATTTGTTAATTTATTTTGTTGGTCATTGGGGTTGGGGGGGGGTTCGGTGTACGAGCTGTTATGGTTCTGGGGGTGTTATGACTGTTATTGTTAGAGACCGTTGCTATTTTCATTACTGTTTGTTGTTGTATAAATACAAAATTTTTCAATAAAAATTATTTATAAAAAAAAAAATCCCGGTCGACCCATAAAAATAAAAATGGGACACCAGCCCCGGCCCAAAGGGCCATGGGAACATCTGCAGAGAAACTTCACGGGACCCCTACCACCATCCCATGGGAAGACGTACTGTTTAGTGATTATTGATCAATTTACCCGGTGGGTGGAAGCGTTCCCTACTCGGAATCGCACTGCCACCACGGTGGCCAGAATATTGGCAGAAGAGGTTATCCCGAGATGGGGAGTACCACTACAAATTGATTCCGACCAGGGAACACACTTTACTGGGAAAGTAATAAAAACAGTTTGCCAACTCATGGGTATAAAACAAAAATTCCACATCCCCTTCCATCCACAAAGCTCTGGAATGATATAACGAATGAACCGAACCTTTAAAAATGCTTTGGCGAAAGCTATTCAGGTGTCGGGACTAACATGGACTGAGGTGTTACCCGTAATCCTGATGAAATTAAGGGCTACAACAAATCGAAGAACTGGTTTGATCCCGTATGAATTAATGACTGGGAGGACGATGCAACTACCAGAGAACATTATCACTGCTCGGGCCGATGTAGGTCCGCTGAAAGATAGAATCAGACGTTATGTACTGGAGCTGAGCGCCCAACTTAAAGAGATGCGTAAATCAGTAAAGGACAGTCAGGGGCAACGAAAGGAAATGAATGAAAATCACTTATTGTCACGAATAGGCTTACAAATGAAGTTACTGTGAAAAGCACCTAGTCGCCACATTCCGGCACCTGTTACGGGAATCGAACCATGCTGCTGACCTGCCTTGGGCTGCTTTCAAAGCCAGCAATTTAGCCCAGTGAGCTAAACAGCCCCACAGACACACAAGACGCACAGAGAGAACTTACGAGTCACACAGAGAGAACTTGAGACACTTCCTGATGTCCCTGTTGCAGGGAGTTGAGTAATGGTGAAAATGTTAATAATAATAATAATAATCACTTATTGTCACGAGTAGGCTTCAATGAAGTTACTGTGAAAAGCCCCCAGTCGCAACATTCTGGCACCTGTTCGGGGAGGCTGCTGCGGGAATTGAAGCCGCGCTGCTGGCTGTGTTCTGCATTACCTGCAAAACCCGGTTTTGCCCCTAAATGGAACAGGCGATAGTGGCGATACTTATGCATGTATCGACTTTAGAGGGAAAGGGGTCTGAAAACATTGGACTCAACTCAAGATGCACCCAGGCAACAATTGAAACCAATATTTGAATATATGTGATGTGTTTGGCTTACAGACCCTACTCTCCGACCTCCAAGCAAGCTGAACGGGAACGCGGGCAGTAGCGCGCGGCCGGTATAGGCTTTGGGACATTGTTCATTTAAAGTAAAAAAGATGGATCTGATAAAATTGACACTGTGTTTGGGACTGCTGGGAACAGACAACTGTCTCCATAAAAGCAAACGAGAATTGCAGGTGAATATGTACCTTTATACGTCCTATGTGTATGCAAGGGATGCCGATGTGTCCCGATGTTGGGTTTGTGCTCATATACTGATAAATGCAGAAGGAGGAATCCCCCTACGTCCCATCCCTTTTAATACTTCTGACATGGCAGAATGGTGGCTAAGGAATGGCGATGTGATCACACCGCAATGGGTACTCTCTCGCCACAACAGGAATACTATAGAAAAATGGGAATTGGCTGGGTACTATATGAATCAATTCGAGAGTTGGTATCAACCCGAGTATGATGGCCACCATGACCCCCCCCCCCCCCCCCCCCCCCTCCTCATTTTGTCCTAACTCATACATCAGGGATGGATCGCCCAAAGAGAGAAATCTGCTTCCTAAAAAATGGGACACAAGAAGTCGTCAAGGTAGGAGATAGTACATGTGAACACTATCTCAATATCATCCCCTCATCCAGCAAAAGCATGTCCCTTCAGACTATTATGAACCTGAGAACTCCCAATAAAACTGAAGGAGGCAATGTCATTTGTACAACCTCCTGGATGGGTGATCAGGTGACTAAACTGATGTCGTACAATGGCACCTACTTTATCTGTGGTCATAAGGCTACCTGAGGAATGGATGGGATCATGCTACTTAGGATATGTAGTCCCATATATCCACCACCTTAAGGACTTGAGGGACCACCATCAGGTGGGAACGAGGCACAAGAGAGCTGTAATGGAGACTCAATGTTTCTTTGGAATCCTGATTTCCCCTATTGGAGTGGCGTTTGCCATCAAGAAAATACGTAAAGTAGCAACGATCTTAGAAGAGGTAGCCAATGATACCACAGAGGCATTGCTCGAAATGAGCAAAGAGATGGTTGCCATAAGAACGGCGGCCCTAAAAAATAGGGAAGCCTTAGATTACCGCTTGGCAAGCGAAGGAGGGATGTTTGCTGTGATTGGCTCTTAATGTTGTACTTCTTAAGTCCCTGACAGTTCAGAGAATATCACTAACCTCGCTGACCATATTCGGAAAGAAATTAAGAAACTGCATGAAACCTCGGGTGGGGGATGGTTCGATTGGCTGTTTGGAGGATCATACGGGTCCCACCTGATGCATGGATTGATAATACTTGTCGTTATTATAATTGTATGCTGGATAATCATTGGATGCCTTAATCTATGTTGTAAGATGGCTATGGCTCGGATGATGCCAGTAAACTCGGCCCATCACCAAGATGACATCCTGTTACTGGCGACCAGCAAACCAGACGGAGAGCCAGTGCCTGTAAAATGTGATGATGTGTTTATACAAAAGATGTAATGAATTGATTTGGAACAAGGCGGCAACAGGATTTTTGTTGGTCTAAAGAATTGTTAGTACAACTCTTGACCAAGAGGAGGAATTGTTAAGGAACATTTACATTAGAGGTTATTCATTTATTCATTAAGACTCTCTCTGTTTTATTATGTTTAATTATTAGCTTATGCCTGCAATACTGTGGGCTGCTGTGTCATTCTGTACGAGCTTATTCATCACGGCAATCTAATTCTGCAATGACCTGATAAGTACGGTTACTGGTGAGTCATTCTCTAACTGACCTACTGACATCTGCAATGTTCCGATTAATTGCTGAGTCATTCTGTAGCTGACAAACTGACGGTTACCTATTAAGACACCTGTTATTCTTGTAATTATGGACAAGTAGTTGTGGACATTTGTTAATGGATGGTCTCAGAGAAATATGATTGGAAGCTAATTATTGCTAGGGGGACCTAACTGGTTGTGTATGTAACCCCCAAGCTAATGAGGAACTAACCAAGTGTGTGCATATATAAAAGAGGCTAACTGTGTTGTACAATTGAGAAGGTGACCACGAGCACTGCAGAGTGCCTAGCTTTCTCCCAAAAGCTTTTGCCAATAAATTGACTTGACTCAACTCTTTGGTGTGAATAAGTTATTTAGCACTTCACTGTTTTAAATCAATTTTACAGGGTGTTCGAAGGGGAGGCTTCAAAGTCCGGAAACACAAACCAAGCATCACATCAGGATCTGACAGAGATCTCAATTTATCATATCCTGAATATCATCGTACTTTGAACATGGAAGGAAAAAGCATCGTTCACTGTGGGGAGAAACCGTACACGTGTTGTGTGTGTGAACGAGGATTCAGTCAATTATCAGGCCTCACAAGCCACAAATGCAGTCACACTGTGGAGAAACCGTGGAAATGTGGGGACTGTGGCAAAGGATTCACTGTCCCATCCAAGCTGGAAACTCATCGACACAGTCACACTGGGGAGAGACCGTTCACCTGCTCTAAGTGTGGGAAGGGATTTACTATTTCAGCCCATCTACTGAGTCACCAGCGAGTTCACACTGATGAGAGACCTTTTCAATGTCCAGACTGCGGAAACTGCTATAAACGTTCTGGGAATCTGATGTGCCATCAACGTGCTCACACTGATGAGAGACCATTTAGATGCTCTCACTGCGGGACTGGGTTCAGACGATCAGATCACCTCACTGCACATCAGCGAATTCACACTGGGGAGAGACCATTCGCCTGCTCCGAGTGTGGGAAGGGATTCACTCAGTTGTCTACCCTGCAGAATCACTATCTAATTCATACTGGGGAGAGACCATTCACCTGCTCCAAGTGTGGGAAGGGATTTATTCGGTCATCCGCTCTCTCAACACACCAGCAAATTCACACTGGGGAGAGACCATTCGCCTGCTCCGAGTGTGGGAAGGGATTCACCACTTCATCCCACCTGCTGAGTCACCAACGAGGCCACAAGTAACCACAGTTATAGGATTTAGCTGTTTCTCATATTCAGGACTGAACCATGTTCATTTGGGTCTGTTTCTGCTGATAACAAACTCCAGCCCATTTACAGGGGCTAATATTCTGTGTAAAAGTCAAATAAATTCGATTTGTGTGAAATAAGCAGTGTGTTGAAACTTTTTTATTACTCTGACACAAGTTAGTTCCTTTTGAAGTACTCTCGCTCTCTCTCTCCTGTCTCTTCCATATTCAGCTCCAACAAGAAGTGTGAGAAGCTTGTGGAGCTTCTTTGTGACTGAGATTGAGTCAATCCGATCAGCTGCCTCTGCTGCTTCCCTCCCTTCCACAAACCCACCGGACCAAACTGTCTCTAAATTTCATCCTTTCCCGAGCCCTGAACCCACATCTTTCTCTAGTTTCTCTCCCATCTCCCCTCATGCCCTCTCAGAGCTCAACCTGTCCATGAGACCCAGCTCCTGCTCCATCGACCCTATTCCCACTGAGCTACTGATCAGCCAACTACCCTGTGACCATGGATATTGTCAATGTTTCTCTCTCTTCAGGTACTGTCCCTCTGTCCTTCAAATCTGCCATCATCACCCCCTCCTCAATAAAACAAACCCTTGACTCTGCCATCCTTACAAATTACTGCCTCCCTCTCCTCTCCAAACTCTTTGAACATGTTGTCACCTCTCAAATCCTTGCCCATCTTTCCCAGAACTCCCATGTTTGAATTCCTTCAATCAGGTCTCTGCCCTGTCACAGTGAAATACAAGAGACAAACAGAATCGTACCCGGAGAGAAAGACAGACAATCCGGGAGCTTGGATCCAACACGGATATGTTCATAAGACCAGAAGACAAGGACAGCAGCACGGTCATTATTTTTTTTAAACTTAGAGTACCCAATTATATTTTTTCCAATTCAGGGGCAATTTAGCGTGGCCAATCCACTTAACCAACACATCTTTGGGTGTGGGGGTGAAACCCATGCAGACATGGGGAGAATGTGAAAACTCTACACAGACAATGACCCAGGGCCGGGATTCGAACGAAAGTCCTCAGCGCCGAAGGAGCATAGTCATTATTGAGAAAAAAACAATACCTGCTGGATACAAGACAGACAACTAAACAACATGAATCACAACACCAAGCTACTTGGACCCACATACCCGAGACAGGAAGGAGAATTGGAGACAGACTGGAAGAACTCAAAGACTCCATTAACCAAAAACAGATGGAATATCTGAGGTACAACAGGCAGAACCAAGGAAGTTCTACCTGCTCCTTAAAATACACAAACACCAAACGCATGGACAGTACCAGGGAATTACCACCAGACAGACCCATCAGATCAGACTGAGAGAGAAAATACTACAGAATAGCTGAAACATCGACACACTGCTCCTAGTAGTTTTTAAAATAAATTTAGAGTACCCAATTCATTTTTTCCAATTAAAGGGCAATTGAATGTGACCAATCTACCTACCCTGCACATCTTTGGGTTGTGGGGGCAAAACCCACGCAAACACGGGGAGAATATGCAAACTCCACATGGACAGTGACCCAGAGCCGGGAACAAACCTGGGACCTCGGCGCCGAGATGCAGCAGGTCTAACCCACTGCACCACCGTGCTGGTCCTGGTAGTTGATGGTATAGTGGTTCAATAAATATAATTTGTGGATTAAAAATATGTGTAATATAGAGTAAAAACATGAAATAATATTTATTATTGTCAAAAGTAGGCTTACATTAACACTGCAATGAAGTTGCTGTGAAAATCCCCTAGTCGCCACACTCAGACGCCTGTTCGGGTACACTGAGGGAGAATGTCCAAATTACCTAACAGCACGTCTTTCAGGTCTTTGGGAGGAAACTGGAGTACGCGGAGGAAACCGACGCAGTCACGGGGAGAACGTGCAGACTCCGCACAGACAGTGACCCAAACCGGGAATCAAACCTTGGACTCTGAAGCTGTGAAGCAACAGTGGTAACCACTGTACTACAGTGCTGCCCGATGCTGGATGAACTCAACAGGTTTGGCAGCATCATAGAATCCCTACAGTGCAGATGTAGGCCATTAGGCCCATCGCGTTAGCACTAACCCTACAAAAGAGCACCCCACCCAGGTGTACTTACCCTGTCTTCTCCCCATAACCCCAAAAGGAGAGGCACAAGGACACCGGCACCATGGACAAACTGTGGAAATGTGGGGACTGTGGGAAGAGATTCCTATCCCCGTCTGTGCTGGATATTCATCGGTGCAGTCACACCGGGGAAAGACCATTCACCTGCTCAGAGTGTGGGAAGAGGTTCACTCGACTAACCCACCTCACTACACACCAACTTGTTCACTCTGACACCAAACCTTTTAAATGTTCCGACTGTGAGAAGAGCTTTAAAAGAAAAGCAAATCTGCTGATACACCAGCGGGTTCACACCGGGGAGAGGCCGTATCCCTGCTCTGAGTGTGGGAAGGGATTCACTCAGTTATCCAGCTGTCTGTTACACCAGCGAGTTTACACTGGGGAGAAACCGTTTGCCTGCCCCAAGTGTGGGATGACATTCACTCAGTTATGCAAACTTTTGGATCACCAGCAAGTTCACACTGGGGAGAGACCATTCACTTGTTCTGTGTGTGGGACGGGATTCACTCAGTTATCAATCCCAATGAGACACCAGCGCGTTCACACCGGGGAGAAACTATTCACCACCTGGAGTGTGGGAATGGATTCACTCAGTCTGCCCACCTCACATCCCACCAACGTGTTCACGCTGACACGAGACCTTTTAACTGTTCCGCCTGAGAGAAAAGCTTCAAAGGCAAAATGGATCTGCTGATTCACCAGCGCAGTCACACTGGAGAGAGGCCATTCACCGGCTCCATGTGTGGGAAGGGAATCACTCAGCATTCCCTCCGGCTGAAACACCAGCGCATTCACACCAAAGAGGGAGCGTTCATCTGTTCCCTGTGTGGGAAGGGATTCATTCGGTCATCCACCCTGCAGACACACCAGCGAGTTCACAAGTGCCTCCAAGACTCTGCTGTTATTGATGTTAATCACATCCGGGACTGAACCGATATCACATCCAGGACAGAACCATGTTCATTCTGACAGATGGAGTGTGTTTGAGTTGATGTTAATAATCCCTGAAACTGAGATTAGAATAGATTGGTGCTTGATAGCCGGCACAGACACAAAGGGACAAAGGGCCTTGTTTTGTGCTGTAAAATTCTACAACTCTAACCCATCTCACTTCACACCAACATGTTCACTCTGACACAAAACATTTTATGTGTTCCGACTGTGAGAAAAACTTTAGAAGCAAAATGGATCTGCTGACTCACCAATGTGCTCACACTGAAGAGAGACGATTCACTACTCCGAGAGTGGGAAGGGATTTTTTTCCGGTTGCGCCCTCCCCCCACCCCCCCTTCCTCCGCCGCCCCCTCCTCCCCCAACCTGAGACTGGAAATTCCCACCCAAGGTAAAGCACCTTCGAAGGGGTGGCACAGTAGCAGTGATTAGCACAGTTGCTTCACAGCACTAGGGTCCCAGGTTCGATTACTGTTTGGGTCACTGTCTGATCGGAGGCTGCACACTCTTCCCATGTCTGCGTGGGTTTTCTCTGGATGCTCCGGCTTCCCCCCACAAATCCCGAAAGACGTGCTGTTAGGTAATTTGGACATTCTGTCATGCGAGTATCTTGAAGAACTGAGTGTTTATCAAACAGCTGGAGTGCATGTACCTTCAAGAACTGGGTGTTTATCAAATAGGTGCAGTGATATCAGAGTATGCGTGGAGCTCAGCAGGTATTTGATAAACACCCATTTCTTAAAGGTACTCTCACATGACAATTCTGAATTCTCCCTCTGTGTACCTGAACAGGCTCTGGAATGTGCTGACTGGGGGCTTTTCACGGTAACTTCATTGCAGTGTTAATGTAAGATCACTTGTGACAATAAAGATTAGGATTATAAAAAGATTTGGCAAATTTCCATCCCACCCACGATGATTTGCACGGGAAAATGACCCCAACAAATGGGATGAAGCCAAATCTTTAAAAGTCAAAGTCTTTATTTCAAATTGTTGCTGTGCTGTCAGGGGAAAGGGTTAACTTCTTTACAAAAGGGAAGAGGAAACATTCACAAAGCTTCCCACAGCTTGTGAGCTCCGAAACATAACTTCAATGCTGAAGTTTATCTTCAGAGATTGAAACATTTTGGTGCCTTTTCCAATTGTCCCAGTAAATTGTGATTCACACTGAAAGTTTTACTTTCACTCAGTAATTAGAACATTTCACTCTCTCAGCACTGAACACTTCAGATCAATTCCCAATTGTTCTCTTCTCTTGCAGCTGGTGTGTGGAGAAGATCATGTTCACTGTAGATCTGTCAGCACAGAAACCGCACTGTGCTTCTGGATAAACTCAGTCTGCAAGTAGATGAATCTTTTAAACATCACCCAAGTGAAGGTCTTCCCCTGACTCTAAGGAGTGAGATGTCCCTGTAGTTGATGCTGTCCCCTCTGTCACAGCTGTTTTTATTGCATCACACATGTTCCGTGGACCAGTCTCACAGCCCAAAAGGGGAGGGCAGGAAGGTATGACAGTCGATGGGACTTTCTGTGTGTGAGCAGTTCAGCTGGAATTCCATCCTTGGAAGCTGCAGGAGAGTCAAACAGAGTCTGGGAGACGCCCGTCTCACAAGGGTACAGCTCACTGTTGTGTTCAACCCAGCTCCTCCTCACTCTCTCAACATGACTGACACTGAGCATGCTCAGAGCACACACCCACACTGCACCTGTGCACTGGCCTCGTACACTCACAGATAGGGGACTTTCTGCAGCACGGGGGATTCTGGGTAACACAGCCGCCATAGAGCAATTAGTAAACAGGAAGATGCTTTTTCCCGTTAGCAAAACAGAAGATCCATGGTTCGGCAAGATGCTGGGCATGAAGCACAATGAGAGGTTTGGATACTTTATTTAATACAGAAGTACATTATTCTGATAAGATATCACTTCGACATGGGCAGCAAGCAGACTGATCTACAGTATGTACAGTATTTACATCACCGGGACACAGTAAATCATCTCATCAAACTAGTGATAGGTCTGTTTACTGTTCATAATTGTGACTGGGTCACACTCACGATACATGCAAAATGCAACTCTCCAGGTTCACTGACCCACTCTCTCCAGACCTGTTTTCACTCAAAGGGTCTTGACATCTGCCTTCGTCTTTATCCAGCCATGTATGTTCAGCTCACACTGCCCAACAACCAGCCTCTCCTGCACTGGGGCAGAATGTGCAAACTCCACAGTGACCCAGAGGCGGGATCGACCCTGGGACCTCGGCAGTGAGGCTGCAGTGCACTTGCACATTAACCTGAAGAGAATCTTTACAACGGTCTCCCAAGTCCCTTTGTGCTTGTGATTTCCTCAGCATTTTCCCATTTAGAAAATAGTCTATGCCTCCATTTCTCCTTCCAAAGTGCATAACCTCACTTTTCCACATTGTATTCCATCTGCCACTTCTTTGCCCACTCTCCTAGCCTTGCTCAGCATTGCTTCTTTTTCTAATCACTTTAAATGAATGCCCTCTGTTTATAATCTTGCCCTCAATATGACTTGCTAGTTCAAACGTCTAATGCGGATCCTTAGTTTTAATGTGGTCAAGTGTCTTTCCATTTGAGAACTGTTCAATAAAGTTATTAGAATTATTTGTAGTTAGGGCAGCACGTGGAGCACTGGGACTACAGCGCTGAGGGCCCGGGTTTGAATCCCGGCCCTGGGTCACTGTCCGTGTTGAGTTTGCACATTCTCCCCATGTCTGCATGTGTTTCACCCCCACAACCCAAAGATGTGCAGGTTAGGTGGATTGGCCATGCTAAATTGCCCTAAATTGGAAAAATAAATAATAATTGGGTCCTCCGAATTTATTATTTTTTAAAAAGGATCATTTGTAGCTTCCCCACCAATCAGTTTTTTCCATTATCCTGAAGTGACCTTATTTTTATCGGGAGTTAACTGAAATGTGTTCCTAACCTCTCATTATCTAAATTTCCATTCACCACTTTTCTGTCCACCTGACCCAGTCCATGGCTTTCTCCCTCATTGTCTCAAACACATCAGCAACTTTTGTATAATCCTGGTGTGTACATTTAAGTCTAAATCACTGATATATACCGGAAACTGTGGAGCCCCACTGGAAACAGACGTCCAGGCATCATTCAGTGCTGGATGTGACGAACAGCAGCAACAACTGCTGAATCCAAACCCTGCTGTTGCCTGTGAACCTGCTGGTGTCTGTGTAGGTTGTTTGACTGAGTGAATCTCCTCCCACAAACAGAGCAGTTAAACAGCCTCTCCCAGTACCGCTCCCACGTGTGTGCCACACAGTAGCATAGTGGTTAGCACTGTTGCTTCACAGTCCATAGTCCCAGGTTTGATTCCTGGCTTGCGTCACTGTCTGTGCGGATTCTGCGTGTTGTCCCAGTGTCTGTGTGGGTTTCCTCCAGGTGCTCCGGTTTCCCTCCACAGTCCAAAGATGTGCAGGTTAGATGGACTGGCCATGCTAAATTGCCCTTAGTGTCCAAAAAGGTGAGGTGGGATTATTGGTTTGGTTGGAGGTATGGGTAAGGTGCTCTTTCCAAGGGCCGGTGCTCTCGATGGGCCGAATGCCCTCCTTCTGCATTGCAAATGTGATGATTCTGTTTCAGTGTGAACTCGCTGGTGTTTCAGCAGATTCTGTTTACTTTTAAATCTCTTTTCACAGTCAGTACATTTAAAAGGTCTCTGATCAGTGTGAACAAGTTGGTGTCTCAGGAGGACTGATGACTGAGTAAATCCCTTCCCACACAGGGAGCAGGTGAATGGCCTTTCCCCAGTGTGAGTGCGTTGGTGTATCAGTAAATACGTTTTCCTTTGAAAGCTCTTCTCACAGTCAGCACATTGAAACGGTCTCTGATCAGTATGAACAAGTTGGTGGCTCAGGAGGAGTGATGACAGAGTGAATCCCTTCCCACACACGGAGCAGGTGAATGGCCTCTCCCCAGAGTGAGTGCGTTGATGTATCAGTAAATCCTTTCTGCTTTTAAATCTCTTTTCACAGTCAGCACATTGAAACGGTCTCTGATCAGAGTGAACAAGTTGGTGGCTCAGGAGGAATGATGACCGAGTGAATCCCTTCCCACACACGGAGCAGGTGAATGGCCTCTCCCCAGTGTGAGTGCGTTGATGGATCAGTAAATCCTTTCTGCTTTTAAAGTTCTTTACACAGTCAGCACATTTAAAAGGTCTCTCATCATTATGAACAAGTTGGTGTCTTAGGAGCTGGGATGACTGAGTGAATCCCTTCACACACACCGAGCAGGTGAATGGCCTCTCCCCAGTGCGAGTGCGTTAATGTGTCAGTAAATCCTTTCTGCTTTTAAAGGTCTTCTCACAGTCAGCACATTTAAATGGTCTCTGATCAGAGTGAACAAGTTGGTGGTTCAGGAGGTGTGATGACCGAGTGAATCCCTTCCCACACATGGAGCAGGTGAATGGCCTTTCCCCAGTGTGAATACGTTGATGAGTTTCCAATTGAGACGGGTAATTGAATCCCATCCCACAGTCGCCACATTTCCACGGTTTCTTCATGGTTAGCAAAAGGTTATCAGGTGTTGGTGGGATGCAGATTTGAGGTCACAATCAGATCAGCCGTGATATTATTAAATGGTGGAACAGGCTCACGGGGCTGAATGTCCTATTGCTGCTTCCTGATTCCTTTGGTACGAATGTCCTTCTGTCTCTCCAACTTGGATCATCAGTTGAAGCCTGAGTACGGTGTCTCCCTGATGTAAATGCTGCAATTTAATTTCATGCTGTGTGATTGGTTAAAGCTCAATTCCAGCTAACTGTGGAAAATTACTTAGATGTCTGTGTCTCGGTGCTTTTCCAATCGCAGTGATGTTTGAGTTTTTTTCCGAAAGACAAAACAGACAAACATTTCTCCTTCCACGTTGAAAGGCAGGTCCTGATGAATCAAGTGACTCTGTCAGATCTCGACATGATGTTTGCATTTGCAAATATTCTGTAAAAGGAGATTACATTGAAATATTGTGAATATATAAGACACAAACAGGCCATTCTGTCACAGATTCTGCTGCTGTCAATACTCGGCACACATCTCCGGCTGTCACACCTGTCAAATCTCAGCCTTTCAGCTGATTTTCAATTCCATTTTCTCTCATGTGCTTGTCCCGTTTCCTTTTGAAAACATCTCAGCACTTTCCTCAACTCCTTTCCATGGTAATCAGTTGCACATTCTGAATCTGACATAAATAATTTTGTCTGTATTGTCCCCTTGGATTTATTCATACCTGTATTTATGACTTGTTTATTGGTGGTCACACTCTCACATCGCCCCTCTCCAAACTACTGATAATTTAAAAGATTATCGCAGGTCACTGTTTAATTTGTTGTTGTCGATAGAAAAAAGGCCCCACTCCATTTAATCTTTCCTCAGAGCTGTAATCTCTCATTTACAAAGTCATCACTGTCAATGCAGGATAGAATTCGCAAAGAGACAAATCTTTCTGTTGGGTTCAGTTTTTGTGTGCAAATTCTACGATTCTAACCCCCTGTAAAAGGACTTTACAAAAGCCATCACTGTCAGTCCAGGATATAAATTCTGAACAGGCAATTCTAGTTTCTCTGGAACATTTTTTCCTCTCTTGTTCCCCCAAAGCTGTAAATCCCCGTCCCACACACTCTCCCTCCTCCCTGGGCTGAAATCCAAACCCATCTCACCATCTGCACCATTTCTTTCGTCCACTCCCAGTTTTCTCCCTCCCTCTCCTCTGCCTGGGTTCAGTTCTCCAGCTCCTCTCTGCAGACTGACAATAAAACCAATGGGTCTTATTGGTATTTTGGGGCCTCCAACGGGTGTTTGTGAATCCTCCCCGCCCACCTGCCAGGGTTTCCTTCCTTGCCAGAATCAGAGTCCTCATTGATTTGAATGCAAAGTGTCAGCTCTTATTTGGTATCCCCCCATCCTGTGATGTAAACCACCCTCCAGTGTGTGAAGCAGGATGGTGCCCGTCAACCTGGGCCTGTTCCCGGGAGGGAGGGAGAAGCTCCGCAGCTGCAAACCAGGGAGCTGACAATGATGGTGAACATGATGTGGAGATGCCGGCGTTGGACTGGGGTGAGCACAGTAAGAAGTCTTACAACACCAGGTTAAAGTCCAACAGGTTTGTTTCAAACACGAGCTTTCGGAGCACGGCTCCTTCTTCAGGTGAATTCACCTGAAGAAGGAGCCGTGCTCCGAAAGCTCGTGTTTGAAACAAACCTGTTGGACTTTAACCTGGTGTTGTAAGACTTCTTACAATGATGGTGAAGGGTTTGCTCAGCTCACAATGCCCGGGGACTGATTGACTGCGGGTTCGGACCAATAGGAAGAGGGGGTGCGGCTGGAAGACAGAACAGAGCAGCTGGTCCTCCAGCCAATCAGAGTGAATGGGAGGCGGAGCAATGCCGGGGCTTTCGCTCCCCCCGCATGCACCCGGGCCTATCTCGGGGAAAAGCCCGAGCAGCGTTCGCTGGTTCAGGTGCCGTATCCGAGCTTCGTATTCACGGCTTGGGCTGTGCGGGGTGTTTATGAAGCCTCCCGACCCATCCGCCGGCTCCATCCCTCCCTCATGACTCACCAAACCGAATTTGACAAAGTTGAAGATTTCCACTCAATCGCCTGAATCCTGTGCTGTCATCTGTACTGCGCATGCTCCAGCTCACGTGGGACCAGGGCACAGCCCCGCCCCTCGTTCACTCCGATTGGTTGGACGACCTGCTGCAACCAGTCGGTCCTCCAGGCCCACCCCTCTCTTCCTATTGGATCAGAGCTGCCGTCAATCACTCTCTGGGCATTGTGAGCTGGAGCATGCGCAGTGCCGACGCTGGACTTGGCCGGGAGGTTTCACTGAAACCCGGAGGAGGATCCAAACCCCAAGAAGTTGTTTCCGGGCCCGGGTTTGCATCGAGCGGGGGGAGAGCTGCGGCCTGCTCCCGGTGACAGGCCTGAGTTAACGGCCGCCTTCTTTGTCGAGGCTGCAAACCATCAGAGATAGTTTATTATGTAACCAGACGTCGGCGCAACATCGAGGATCGAAGTGCCTGTACTGCACTGTAATATTCTATGGGTTGTAAAACAGGAGGTCAGGGTTATCGTCAACGACAATTTCTATTTACATAACACATTCAACATCAGAAATCATCCCAGTCAACTTCACAGGAACATTATAAAATGTTCAGGGCAGCACTGTAGCACAATTAGCACTGTAGCTTCACAGCACCAGGGTCCCAAGTTCAATACCCCGCTGAGTCACTGTCCTCTGTGAGGAGTCTACACGTTCTCCCCGTGTCTGTGTGGGTTTCCAACGGATACTCCGGTTTCCTCCCACAGTCCAAAGACGTGCAGGTTGGATGAATTTGCCATGCTAAATTGCCCTTAGTGTCCAAAACGTTTAGCAGAGGTTATTTGGTTACGTGGATAGGGTAGAAGTGAGGGCTTAAGTGGGTCGGTGCAGACTCGATGGGCCAAATGGCCTCCTTCTGCACTGTATGTTCTATGTTCTAAAACATAGGGGGCTGGTTTAGCACAGGGCTAAGTAGCTGGCTTTTAAAGCAGACCAAGGCAGGCCGGTAGCATGGGTTCAATTCCCATTCCAGCCTCCCGAACAGGTGCCAGAATGTGGCGACTAGGGGCTTTTCACATTAAATTCATTTGAAGCCTACTTGTGACAATAAGCGATTTTCATTTCATTTCATTTAAAATAAAGGGAGACTCCCAGACACATAAGGAGATATTAGGATGAGGAAATGAATAAATGAATGTGATAAAATTAGAATTATTAGTTAAGATAGGATAGTTAGTAGGGCCGGCTGATGGTAGGGGGCTCACAGACAAAGAACAAAGAGATTCAGTCAAAGCCTGTTTGAAACTATCGGGGGAGGGTGGCCGCATGGTCAGAAGGTGAAGAGGATGCTGGGGTTACAATGCAAAGTGACCAATTAGGATATAGGGCCAGGTCAGGAGGTGTATAGAATGACCAATGGGAAGCTTATATGTGAATCTTACTGTGATTTTGAATATATCAGCAGAAGTTTCTTTGTACACTCTCTCTCTTTATTCTGGGCTCTCAGAAGACAGTGTGTGTGTCCTGAGGTCCTATGGATTGAGTCAGCCTTGCAAGTTAGTTATTATTAAATGATATGATACCTGCAAATCCATCTCAGATTTTATTGAATCTAGACTGACAGCAAATTAACCAGGAATCGACATTTGGTGCCGAAATCGGGATTTCTCGACTATCTTGCCTTTCATCTGCGAAATCAGAATTGGAATGCTCGCAGACGGGGAGAGGGGAACAATGGGCCCTACGGTATTTTTATATCGATTTTCCTCTGTCTCGTATTCTGCTAACAGTCTAATCACTCGCATTTGATTAGGTTCGATTGCCTCGACGAAATCAAAGGTCAGTCTGATGGATTCAAAGATTTTATTTCAGTCACTGCAGGTATGGTTAAGTTTTGGAATGAGGCGAACAGTTCAGTTGGTGTCTGATGGGATGTTGCCTGGTTACTCAGTTGCATGAGGCGAACAGTTCAGTTGGTGTCTGATGGGATGTTGCCTGGTTCCTCAGTTGTATGAGGCGAACAGTTCAGTTGGTGTCTGATGAGATGTTGCCTGGTTACTCAGTTGCATGAGGCGAACAGTTCAGTTGGTGTCTGATGAGATGTTGCCTGGTTACTCGGTTGCATGTGAGTAGCAAATTAAAAATTGGCTCTATTAAATTATACTTTAATTCGGTTAAGGTCTTTAACGGATTGATGTGATATCGCGCAACAGTTCAGTAAAAGACCGCTGATGGAATGTTGGCGCACACTTCAATTCCGTTCAATTTTAAATTTGATGAAAAAATTGGTTAAGGTCCGTACCGGGTTGATGTGATGTCGCGAAACAGTTCAGTGAAGGAAGGATCGCTGATGGAATGTTTGCGGACAGTTCAATGCCGTTCAACTATAGCTTCGCGAAGTATGGGTTGTTTGAATGAAACAGAATTGGGTTATAAATGACTTGTGTGTTGATGAATGACCGTATAAGGATTTGAATTCCTTTGTCTGAATGGAGATCTCCAATGAATGAATGAGTCTGTTTGATAAGAATGTGATAACCTCTGTTCCTAGTTTCGTGAAATGTTGTGTTTTAGGAGGTATTAAAGTGAGAGTTAAAACGGAGTAAGTATTTGAAAGTTCTTCAGAACCTTAGCAATAATGATGTTAATTAAACATAATTCTCAAGAAGAAAACAAAAAGTGAAATCAAACTGTATAAATTGGGATTTGTAAATGATTAGTTGCAACTCGGCATAGTCTTGGCTAAAAAAAAAAAAAAATAAATGAGGGAAATAAATACAATAGTTTCACATCAATTAGAAGTTATAAATGGCCGGCAGAGCAATGTGCTCAACACTAAATGGACAAAGAGATTTCCAAGCAGACAGCTTTGTGGAAGCTGTACTGCATGGCTCCGCAGGGTCCTAGTGCCCGACGAGCACGAAAAGTCACTTGCAGAAATAATGATGTTTAGCATGTTATAGACATTGAAGAAGGAGATTTGGAGAATAAAGATATTGGACCAGAAGTTAGATTAAGAGAATTAATTGCAGTATCAGGAAATGAGAATCTGATTGCAGGGAAATATTTTTTAAAAAATTGATGCAGAAAAATTAAGATATTGAAACCAATTGCTAATTTAGAGGAAGTTTGGGTGAAGCTACCAACTAAGACTGCAGGGAAAATCATCCGTGAAGCTGTAAAATGTAAAGACAAGATTGTTCAGATTCTGGGTACACATACAGTTGAATTAGAGAAGCATGGTGTCTGGAGCAAAAGACATTGTATCACAATTAAAACACATGACCCAATGGGGGAGAAGACAGTGAATTAAAACCTGTTAGCAGCATTGATTGGACAGCTGATAAAGTTCAAATGTCATGTTTGGATCTTACTTTCATACAAATCCGGTCGTCATCAAAATAAAGTAATTAAAGTAAATGCAGTAGCACTATCAGGAATGTATCAAGGGAAGGTTTTGACTAGATTGGATCACTGGGTGAGCAAAAGAGGAGGAGTTTGAGATTCTTCGCATCTCACTCAGGGGTGCAATATCAGAAGGAGGAGGCTTAACAGGCCACAAGGGCGGTGATTAATGGCCCTCAGTTTAAAATGGTTCACAGTGAGTATCAGGAAACCACAAGTCTGGATTGTGGGGCATTCTGTAGCCCGATTGTTTGGACTGGTAGTAGTCATATGAAACCCAGGAGACGGTCAGATACTGAGTATTCAGGAGAATGGATAATGCATTTGCAAAGACAGCGATGGGATGCTGCAGCCCCCAGGGAGATTTGGGGCATTCAGGTTTGTCCTGATTGTTTTGTGGAATATCAGGCAACTTTAATGATTGAGGTTTGTGACCACAGGGGGGATTTTGAATCCAAGAGCATGGAGCAGTGCAGCACAGGGCAGGCCCTTCGGCCCTCGATGTTGTGCCGAGCAATGATCGCCCCACTCAGACCCACGTATCCACCCTATACCCGTGGCCCAACGGCTTCCCCTCCCCCTTAGCCTTGCTATTGGGACACTACGGGCAATTTAGCATGGCCAATCCACGTAACCCCGCAAATCTTTGGACTGTGGGAGGAAACCCACGCACACCGGGGGGGGGGGGGACGTACGGACTCCGCACAGACAGTGACCCAGCCGGGAGTCGAGCCTGGGATCCTGGAGCTGTGAAGCATTTGTGCTAACCACCATGCTACATAAGTGTCAGTGTAAGTGGGATAGATTAATGACAACGTGCAATTACTGCAAGGATAATTTGGCCGACAACAATGTGACTTTAAAAGGCTGTGCAATCTTGTAGACAAGTGACAGACTTATGGTATCGATTTGTGAGGCAGTACGTGGGCTATGCTAGATGGTACTTCTGGAATATCCAAGCACGGATAGGAAGATACAAATTAAGAAATAGGGCCCTCTCCGCCTTTGACCTGTTCGTTTTAGTTTCAGATGCAGCAACGATCATACCGATGAAGAACCTGAACAACACTCTGCAGAAGAATGTTTCAGACAGTATGGGAAAAAACTAATGATACAATTGGCTACATGTTTGAGGGAATTGAATGATAGAGCCCGGAAGAAAAACCTTACGGGTTAGCAACAAATCAAAATATCAAATTATTACTGAATACTGAAACCTCCGGTCAGACATCTCTAACGGAACGTTAGCTGATGGGTGATCTGTGGTCTCCAGGAGGGGCGTATTACGCGGAGGAGTTATTAAGTGTCTCGGCAGACAGCAGTGACTGACGAGGAACCCCCATATTTTAAATGACAGTAGTCTGGAACAGTGCATCTCAAACTATCTGATGTGGCGTACCGGCAGTTTTTTCCCAATGTGCCAGGGACCGGTGAGCGAAACAAGCCAATCCAGGATTACTGTCTCTTTCTTTTCTGGAAACACTCCAAGTACAAAGTACAAAGTGGAGGATTGAAATTTGGTAATTTGGTGCAGTGAGTAAATCAGCAAAGGTAAGTGGAAAATCTAATTCTGCTGTTTTTCAGTTAAAAGTGCAGTGTGGAGCTTAGTGTCTGATTGGTTGAAGCTGCCCCCACCCTAATTGCTGAGAGGCAGTTATCTGGCAATCACTTGAGGCCTGTTTAGGGGCACATTGTATTCTTCTCTTTGAAGTTAAGGTATTTTTTTGAGTCATCGGTTAGCTGAGGTCTGTATAAAAGACAGAGAGACTGCGCACGAAGTAAGCAAGCACTTTCCAGGAGACTCATCCGGAGTGAGACTCGTACAAAGTGGAGGATTGAAATTTGGTAATTTGGTGCAGTGAGGTAATTCGGTGCAGAGTGTGAGGAGGTGCTCTTTAACCCTGGTAAGTGACTGGTAAGTAGTCTCTCTTTTTCTTTTCATTGTCTAATTTACTTATTTTTATTTTGAAATTGTAGTTGTTTAAGTTTACCAAGGGTTTAAGACATGGCAGGAGATCCCAGACCCGTGTCATGCTCCTCGTGTGCGATGTGGGAGCTCAGGGACACGTCCACTGTCCCTGGCTCCTTCACGTGCAAGAAGTGTGTTCAGTTGCAGCTCTTGTTAGACCGCTTGACGGCTCTGGAGCTGCGGATGGACTCACTTTGGAGCATCCGCGATGCTGAGGAGGTCGTGGATAGCACGTTTAGCGAGTTGGTCACACCGCAGGTGAAGGTTACTGAGGGAGATAGAAAATGGGTGACCAAAAGAAAGAGCAAGAGTAGGAAGGCAGTGCAGGTGTCCCCTGCGGTCATCTCCCTGCAAAACAGATATACCGCTTTGGATACTGTTGAGGGAGATGGCTCACCAGGGGAAGGCAGCAGCAGCCAGGTTCATGGCACCGTGGCTGGCTCTGCTGCACAGCAGGGCAGGAAGAAAAATGGCAGGGCTATAGTGATAGGGGACTCGATCGTAAGGGGAATAGACAGGCGGTTCTGTGGACGTAATCGAGACTCCAGGATGGTATGTTGCCTCCCTGGTGCAAGGGTCAAGGATGTCTCGGAGCGGCTGCAGGACATTCTAGGGGGGGAGGGTGAACAGCCAGCTGTCGTGGTGCACATAGGCACCAACGATATAGGTAAAAAACGGGATGAGGTCCTACAAGCGGAATTCAGGGAGTTAGGAGTTAAACTAAAAAGTAGGACCTCAAAGGTAATAATCTCAGGATTGCTACCAGTGCCACGAGCTAGTCAGAGTAGGAATGTCAGGATAGATAGGATGAATGCGTGGCTCGAGAGATGGTGCAAGAGGGAGGGATTCAAATTCCTGGGGCATTGGGACCGGTTCTGGGGGAGGTGGGACCAGTACAAACCGGACGGTCTGCACTTGGGCAGGACTGGAACCGATGTCCTAGGGGGGGTGTTTTCTAGAGCTGTTGGGGAGGGTTTAAACTAATGTGGCAGGGGGATGGGAACCAATGCTGGAAGTTGGAAGGTAGTAAAACAGGGACAGAAACAAAAGGAAGTAAGGGGAAAAGGGCAAGGCAGAGAAGACATAGTCAGAAATCCATAAGGGCGACAGTACAAGGTACAGTGACTGAGGGGAGCACAGTGAATAGGCCCAGTAATAACAAAAGGAATAAAACTGGAGATGTTAAGATTCAAAACAGAGGTAAAAAAACCAACATAAGTGTACTTTACCTGAATGCTCGTAGTATTCGGAATAAAGTAAATGAGTTGGTGGCACAAATCATCGTGAAGGACTATGATTTAGTGGCCATTACTGAAACATGGTTAAAGGATGGTCACGACTGGGAGTTAAATATCCGAGGGTATCAAACTATTCGGAAGGACAGAGTGGATGGTAAGGGAGGTGGTGTTGCTCTGTTATTTAAGGATGACATCCGGGCAATAGTAAGGGATGACATCGGTGCTATGGAGGATAAGGTTGAATCCATTTGGGTGGAAATCAGGAATAGTAAGGCGAAAAAGTCACTGATAGGAGTAGTCTATCGGCCACCAAATAGTAACGAGATGGTGGGGCAGGCAATAAACAAAGAAATAACTGATGCATGTAGAAATGGTACAGCAGTTATCATGGGGGATTTTAATCTACATGTCGATTGGTTTAACCAGGTCGGTCAGGGCAACCGTGAGGAGGAGTTTATAGAATGTATCCGCGATAGTTTCCTAGAACAGTATGTGATGGAACCTACGAGGGAACAAGCGGTCCTGGATCTTGTCCTGTGTAATGAGACAGGATTGATTCATGATCTCATAGTTAGGGATCCTCTCGGAAGGAGCGATCACAATATGGTGGAATTTAAAATACAGATGGAGGGTGAGAAAGTAAAATCAAATACTAGTGTTTTGTGTTTAAACAAGGGAGATTACAAGGGGATGAGAGAAGAACTAGCTAAGGTAGACTGGGAGCTAAGACTTTATGGTGGAACAGTTGAGGAACAGTGGAGAACCTTCCAAGCGATTTTTCACAGTGCTCAGCAAAGGTTTATACCAACAAAAAGGAAGGACGGAAGAAAGAGGGAAAATCGACCGTGGATATCTAAGGAAATAAGGGAGAGTATCAAATTGAAGGAAAAAGCATATAAAGTGGCAAAGATTGCTGGGAGATTAGAGGACTGGGAAATCTTTAGGGGGCAACAGAAAGCTACTAAAAAAGCTATAAAGAAGAGTAAGATAGAGTATGAGAGTAAACTTGCTCAGAATATAAAAACAGACAGTAAAAGGTTTTACAAATATATAAGACAAAAAAGAGTGGCTAAGGTAAATATTGGTCCTTTAGAGGATGAGAAGGGAGTTTTAATAATGGGAAATGAGGAAATGGCTGAGGAACTGAACAGGTTTTTTGGGTCGGTCTTCACAGTGGAAGACACAAATAACATGCCAGTGACTGATAGAAATGAGGCTATGACAGGTGAGGACCTTGAGACGATTGTTATCACTAAGGAGGGAGTGATGGGCAAGCTAATGGGGCTAAAGGTAGACAAGTCTCCTGGCCCTGATGGAATGCATCCCAGAGTGCTAAAAGAGATGGCTAGGGAAATTGCAGATGCACTAGTGATAATTTACCAAAATTCACTAGACTCTGGGGTGGTCCCGGTGGATTGGAAATTAGCAAACGTGACACCACTGTTTAAAAAAGGAGGTAGGCAGAAAGCAGGAAATTATAGGCCAGTGAGTTTAACTTCGGTAATAGGGAAGATGCTGGAATCTATCATCAAGGAAGAAATTGCGAGGCATCTGGATAGAAATTGTCCCATTGGGCAGACGCAGCATGGGTTCGTAAAAGGCAGGTCGTGCCTAACTAATTTAGTGGAATTTTTTGAGGACATTACCAGTGCAGTAGATAACGGGGAGCCGATGGATGTGGTATATCTGGATTTCCAGAAAGCCTTTGACAAGGTGCCACACAAAAGGTTGCTGCATAAGATAAAGATGCATGGCATTAAGGGTAAAGTAGTAGCATGGATAGAGGATTGGTTAATTAATAGAAAGCAAAGAGTTGGGATAAATGGGTGTTTCTCTGGTTGGCAATCAGTAGCTAGTGGTGTCCCTCAGGGATCCGTGTTGGGCCCACAATTGTTCACAATTTACATTGATGATTTGGAGTTGGGGACCAAGGGCAATGTGTCCAAGTTTGCAGATGACACTAAGATGAGTGGTAAAGTGAAAAGTGCAGAGGATACTGGAAGTCTGCAGAGGGATTTGGATAGGTTAAGTGAATGGGCTCGGGTCTGGCAGATGGAATACAATGTTGACAAATGTGAGGTTATCCATTTTGGTAGGAATAACAGCAAACGGGATTATTATTTAAACGATAAAATATTAAAGCATGCCGCTGTTCAGAGAGACTTGGGTGTGCTAGTGCATGAGTCACAGAAGGTTGGTTTACAAGTGCAACAGGTGATTAAGAAGGCAAATGGAATTTTGTCCTTCATTGCTAGAGGGATGGAGTTTAAGACTAGGGAGGTTATGTTGCAATTGTATAAGGTGTTAGTGCGGCCACACCTGGAGTATTGTGTTCAGTTTTGGTCTCCTTACTTGAGAAAGGACGTACTGGCGCTGGAGGGTGTGCAGAGGAGATTCACTAGGTTAATCCCAGAGCTGAAGGGGTTGGATTATGAGGAGAGGTTGAGTAGACTGGGACTGTACTCGTTGGAATTTAGAAGGATGAGGGGGGATCTTATAGAAACATTTAAAATTATGAAGGGAATAGATAGGATAGATGCGGGCAGGTTGTTTCCACTGGCGGGTGACAGCAGAACTAGGGGGCATAGCCTCAAAATAAGGGGAAGTAGATTTAGAACTGAGTTTAGGAGGAACTTCTTCACCCAAAGGGTTGTGAATCTATGGAATTCCTTGCCCAGTGAAGCAGTTGAGGCTCCTTCATTACATGTTTTTAAGGTAAAGATAGATAGTTTTTTGAAGAATAAAGGGATTAAGGGTTATGGTGTTCGGGCCGGAAAGTGGAGCTGAGTCCACAAAAGATCAGCCATGATCTCATTGAATGGCGGAGCAGGCTCGAGGGGCCAGATGGCCTACTCCTGCTCCTATTTCTTATGTTCTTATGTACCGGTACGTACGCGTACCACACTTTGAGAGGCTCTGGTCTAGAATATTAGCAGCTTGCTGCCGCAAGGGGAAATGTGTAACCAATATAGCATTGGAGAGTATAACAGTTGTTACAGACTAAATGTCCTGTAAGTTGTTTGGGAATGTTATGTATAAATTCAATTGGGTTGTAACCACAAGAAGTTACCTGTACTAAGTGCGTGAGTGGTGTTTAAGAAAAAACAAATAATGGCAAGTATACACTCCATGCGGTAAGGAAAATGATAACAGACAACAGGGGGTTGAAGAAAACGGAGCTATTGTCTCAAGTAAGCCAGGGCTGGCGGGCTACATGATTCAGTACAATGTTTGACGTCAGAGTCAGGAAGTCAGAAGGAGAGAAACAGGATTGGTTGACGCTCCTGCAATTGATAAAGCAAGATAATCAGTGCATGATACAAAATATCAGCAATTACCATTCCTATGGGAAACGGAAAGCACTTCCTACAAAAAATCCCAGTGAGGGATAAGGACCTTTTGGTCGCTGATGGACTGAGTTGTGGGCTGCTTCTAAGGGACATGAGGACGCTTTTATGGTGCTACTGCCCCGAGGTAGTCAGATGCCTTGGAGGTAGTGGAACAACCGGAATGGCTATTGTGTTACCTTCCTGAGTGGCGCCAGCTATGGTTCACGGTGATTGGACTTGAGGAAAGCACCTCACAAAGGGTCTATTGACACTGGTCTGCGAGATGGATGCATTTACCATTGATTTTCCTGCACAGTTTACAAATCATGACATGTAAACACGAATGACAAGGCTGAGGGATAGTTGCTAGTCAGTATAACTATAAGAAGGATATAAATCCTAAGGGAAACACAGTAGTATTGAGGATGGCTATCTATCTAGTCAGATTCAGTTCGGGGTTATCTCTCATAGCTTGGTCATGGGGATTTACCTGCTGCATGGATTGATAATACTTGTTATTATAATTGTAGACTGCACAATCATTGGATGCCTTAATATGTGTTGTACGCTGGCTATGGCTCGGATGATGCCGATAGGCTTGGCCCATCATTATTCACCAAAGATGACATCTCGTCACTGGTGACCATGACACCAGACGGAAGAGGACGGAGAGCCAAAGGCTGTAAAAATGTGATGAGGTGTTTATGTACGGAATACCGGCTCAGTTAAGTTCTGTTAACGGGCCTCATTTGATTGGACAGATTAACAAGGAGTTCTGCTCCCAGTTGGGGATATGTTCGCAGTTAGACTGTGTGGACAGACCGCAGTCAGCCGGGTTGGTTGAGAGACATAATCAGACCCTCAAAACTAGATTGGCTAAATTAAGAGCGGACACGGGGCCGACATGGCTTAAGTTGCTCTCCGGTGTCCTCATTCAGCTGTAGGTCACACCTGCAGGATCGGCCTGGCTCTCTCCTGCCGAGTCTTTTCCGGCAGGCCCATTAGAACTCCCGGGAACCTGCCTGTTCCCAGATTGGTCCAGTTTCACCATCTGACTAAAGAAAGGACTAACTATGTTCTAGCCCTCACTAACGCCCTCAAGGAGCTCCATGGCCAGGTACCGTGCAGCTCACTCGTCACCGTCCCTATCACATAGCTCGCTCTCAGTGCAGCCTGGTCGTTATGTCATGGTCAAAAACATTGGACTCGGAAAGGGTCAGAGCCACGATGGGAGGGGCCTTTCCAAGTTCTCCTTACCACCCCCACTGCAGTTAAAGTGGAGGGGTGGAGTGTTTGGGTCTACCTCCACAACTGTAAAAGGTCGGTCACTAACCTGCCTCCCTTCCCCAGCGCTATTTTACAGGTGTGAAGCATGATGGGGTGGCTACACGCCGCCTGTGTGATCTTCGGCATTGCCTCGCTTAGAGTGACATCGGCGGCGGTAATGGAACAGGGGAATATCATCTACATCTGTAACCCCAGCCGAAGTACCCGGACATTCCACCTCTGCAAAGATGACGTTCTTCGCTGCCCCCATATACGAGGACGTAGTGTCGACTCATGGAAGGTCATCTGGTTAACGGACCATGCAGGACTTATGACGCAATTGCACCGGTCCCAACGATGGGAAGGGAAGACTGCATGGACATTGCCTTGTTTTTGGAGCATATGTAAATTTGATTTTGGATGTGTTAACCTTGATGCCTTACAGGTAAAATCAGACTATGAGGAGGGGGTAGGAAGAGGTTGTGAGAGAGAAAGAGGGACTAGACAGAGGAAGGGCTGTGTAAGAGGGGAGGTACAACCAGACGTAGATTATCAGGAGATGTACTTAATTTATTTAGGATCCGGAATGAGGGAAACCTGGACGGTATGAATCTCTTCTAGATTTACCACCGCTTGTATGGCCAGGGGAGGGTTGTCTGCTACCCAAACCCCACATCGGTGTCTAGGTTATGTTCTGTTTCACCGCTTTGGGGCACTCCCCCAACTGTGGTTCATTGTCAGAGTTCCGAGCCACCGCCCGCGCAAGTTACTCTTCCTTACGATCCAGGTTCGGCCCACCGGCTATTCGCCTTCCCCTTCCTGGGGATAATTCCCACTCTCACTAGGATAAGCTTCAACGGTGGAGGGCATATATATCTAGCCCCTTCACTCCCAATAGAGATTCCCGGTCATATGAGAATTGTTTCAGCAGTGAGAGGTACGGCTGTTTGCTGGTAGAGATGAAAATGAATATAACATGTCTGTCCTCCACTTGTACTGATCCAAAGTGTTGCATAACCCTGACATCAGGTCAATGTGCCTGTTACAATGCCACTTGTGTCCCGTTGACGCTAGGCATCCAGCTCCTTTGTAGCTGGGCGAATGTCTCTCATATCACTGTTGAGTCTAGGGCGTTCCGCATTGCTATGAGGCCCGAATGGGCGTTCCAAAGCTGGATGAAATGGGCTACTGGGGGTTCCCTGCTCAATCAATATACTGATTGTGATGCCAGCTGGTACACGGAGCAAGGATACTACTTTTTCTTTAATGGTACAGCGGCCAATGTTTAGTCACTCCCATTTCCCCGCCAAATTGCTATCGGGACTCTAGTCCCCACCACAGTCCCCTGCCCCACTGAGTGGATACTGCACCATAAATTGGCGCGTCGGTCAGTCTCAGACGAATTTTTCGAAGGTTGGAAGAAACCTCAGGTTCCAGCACCCAACCGGGGCCACTCAGCCGGATGGGGAATTCTGAGCGCCTAGACACTGGGGGGGTATGGGGGGTTCCTTGGCGGTCAACGATAGGAAGTATTTTATTTGCGGCCTTACCATCCTGGGAAACGAGACCTTAGGGGCCCTTGGGGCACTAACCAGGGAATTATCTCAACTCAGGTTGTTTGCCATGCAGAACCGTTATGCTCTTGACTATCTTGCCTGCATCTTTGTGGGCACGATCATCCTTAAATGCGTGATGGGTAAAATGCAGGATGCCGTGGAACAAATAGCCGCCGCCAGAGTCTTGACTGTTAGGATCCACGAGCATGCAGCGGCCGATGAGGTGCTGCAGTAGGATTTAGAAATGCAGCAACAAGTTTTCCTAGATGAGGGGCCGTGACTGCGGCTTGGACCGATAGTTTATCATGAAATGATAAAAGGAGGGAATGAGGAAATGAATAAATGAATGTGATAAAATTAGGCACTAGGACCCTGAGGGCACTGTGGTCACAGACAGAACAAAGGAAAGCAGAAGTTTCATGGCTCGCGGGGGATAGTAACCTCGTGGTCAGAAGGAATCAAAGATGCTGGGGTTACAATGCAAAGTGACCAATTAGGATATAGGGCCAGGTCAGGAGGTGTATAGAATGACCAATGGGAAGCTTATATGTGAATCTTACTGTGATTTTGAATATATCAGCAGAAGCTTCTTTGTATTCTGTCTCTCTTTATTCTGGGCTCTCAGAAGACAGTGTGTGTGTCCTGAGGTCCTATGGATTAAGTCAGCCTTGCAAGTTAGTTATTATTAAATGATATGATACCTGCAAATCCATCTCAGATTTTATTGAATCTAGACTGACAGCAAATTAACCAGGAATCCACACATCTGCCCTACTGAAACACCAGAGAATTCACACTGGGGAGAGGCCATTCACCTGCTCTGACTGTGGGAAGGGATTCATTAATTCATCCAATCTTCTGATACACCAGCAACTTCATACAGAGGATAGACCATTCACCTGCTCTGCATGTGGGAAGGGATTTCTATGTTCATACACCCTTCTGACACATCAGCAGGTTCACAGTGAGGAAAGGCCATTCACTTGCTCAGTATGTGGGAATGGATTCACTCGTTCATCCAACCTATTGAATCACCAGCGAGTTCACACTGGGGAGAGGCCATTCACCTGCTCTGTGTGTGGGAAGGGATTCAGTCAGTCACCTAACCTGCTGACACACCAGAGAGTTCATAGTGGGGAGAGGCCATTTACCTGCTCCAGATGTGGGAAGGAATTTTCACATTTATCTTATCTTCTGAAACACCATCGAGTTCACACTGGGGAGCGGCCATTCAACTGTAATGTCTGTGGAAAGAGATTTACTCATTCATCCCACCTGCTAACACACCAGCGAGTTCACAAGCGACTACAAGGTTTAGATTATACCCTTATTGATCTTGTTAGTCATGTACAGGACTCAATAATGTTTACTTCAGTGTTTAACATCACCTGTCTGGAACTCAGAAAGGACAATCTGGGGGAGGATCACACGGCAGGAACAGAACTTCAACCTGGACACAGTCTTTCAGGGTCACACTGAGAGCGACAAATCACACTTGGGTCTTTCTCATCTCTCTTCACCGACAGCAAAGTCCCCGTATGGGTTAATCCTGAGGCGTGTAAGAAATGTGTCCCAATCTCTCTCTTCCATGGTTCATTCTGCTCTCTGTAGCTGAGAGCTGATAACCTGCTCCCTTATATTTTATATCATTCTTTCTGTGTTCCTTGTTTCCTCTATTACTCAGCTTTTATTCTCACCTCACCTTTCTGTTTTTTAAAATCTGTCTTTCTTTCTCCTTTCATCTATATTTTTCTCCTATTCCTATTTAATTGAGGTGTTCAAAATCATGAAGTGTTTGATAGATTGAAGGAGGAAAAAGAGGGAGCGAAACAGTAAATGTTGGAAAAAATCAGCAGTTCTGGCAGCATCGGTACCGAGAGAAACAGAGTTTTTTTTTTTCTTTTTCTTTTTTAATAAATTTAGATTAGCCAATTATTTTTTCCAATTAAGGGGCAATTTAGCGTGGCCAATGCACCTATTCTGCACATTTTTGGGTTGTGGGGGCGAAACCCACACAGACACGGGGAGAACGTGCAAACTCCACACGGACAGTGACCCAGAGCCGGGATCGAACCTGGGACCTCAGCGCCGTGAGGCGGTTGGGAGAAACAGAGTTAACGTTTCGAGTCCCTCTGACTCAGAGCAGGAGAAACTGGGATTGTCCCTCTGATATCAGGGAAGGTGAAAAGGAGATTTAATAGAGGTGTTTAAAATGAAGGATTTGTGACAGTGTCGATGGGGAGAAACTGTTCCCCAAGAGCAGGAGGGTTTGTAACCAGAGGACACAGAGATTTAAGATATTTGACACCAGAACCCAAGGGGGTGATGATGAGATTTGTTTTTACACAGTGATGTGATCTGGAATTCACACTGACAGGCTGCTGGAAGCAGATTTACAGTAACTTTCAAAGGGAGTTACACTTGTAGAGGGTAAATTGGCAGTGTTATGGTGAATCAGATGAATTCGACAGTTCACTCATAGAATCTCTGCAGTGCAAAAGGAGGCCATTCGGCCCATTGAGTTTGCACTATACCTAGGCCCAATCCCCCATCCTATCCCTGTAACCCCACCTAACCAACACATTTTTGGACACGAAGGGGAGGTTGATCATGGCCAATCCACCTAAGTTGCAAATCTTTGAATGGTGGTAGGAAACCCATGCAGACACTGGGAGAAAGTGCAAACTCCACACAGACAGTCACCCAAGGCTGGAATTGAACCAGGGTCCATGGTGCTGTGAGGCAACAATGATGCCCTTTGTGACAGTCTGAATTTCCCTCTCCTGATGTTTTAACATTTGATATTTTCAATCACAATGTGTCTCAAAGAGAAGGATGAAACTTTGGTTTCAGCTGTCAGATATATTTACTGGATAAATCGAGGACCACTAGAATGATTTCAATTCCTCTACAGATGCACCTCAGATACCAGAAATCTCTGGAGTTCCCCATGTCCTCATTGCTCTCATCTTGGGTAGAACAGCTCTGAATCAGGTGGAGTCAGTCACACGTGCCTCTGTCATGATGTTTCCATTCCTATTTTATCACACCTCCCAGTGACACTGACTATAACACAGAAACATCAAATTATCATTGCTACCTTGCATCTTGCCCTCCTATTATTGTCTAATGATAACAGTAACAGAGTAACACACACCAGCATTGGAATAACAGGCATTCCTGTACCAGTCTCCCCGAACAGATGCCGGAATGTGGCGACTAGGGGCTTTTCACAGTAACTTCATTTGAAGCCTGCTTGTGACAATAAGCGATTTTCATATCAGGCAGGTTATTGTCTAATAATAACAGTGACAGAATTATTATCTGGGACCCTGGATCTGGGAAGCAACAGTGTTACCCACTGTGCTACCATGCCGTCCTAGATTGGCCCAGGTAGGGTGATATTTCATAGGGTCGGTGCAGATTCAATGGGCCGAATGGCCTCCTCACTCACACACTGCAGTCTGACTTATTACTGGAATGATACTGTGTTTGTTACTCTCAAAGTGAGTGAATCCCTTTGCTGTCTCTCCTCTGGGCCCCATCTCCACGATTATTGTCTGATTGTCCCACTGAAACTCTCACTGTTATTATTGGACAATCAGCGAGTCAACCTGAGCCTGTGGCCGCTCTCACCGTCACAATCTCCGGGTGATTGACGGCAGCTCCGGACCAATAGCAGGAGAAGGCGGAACTTGAGGAACGAGTGAGGGCGGCTCGTCCTCCAACCAATGGGAGTGAATGAGGGGCGGGGCCCGCTGTGATTGAAGCATGCGCAGTGTGGGTAATGGCGAAGGAGAAGGACGTGTTTTTCAGATTGGAAATTGGTGACAGACGATTAACAATATGGAGGGAGCAAGAGATCGCGGGGATGGGCGGAAACGTTGTATAAAGCTTTTGTGAGCCGCAAACCGCGGAAAAAAGTTTCCGGGACCCGGTTTGTACTGAGCAGAACTGCGACTCCTCATTTCAGCTCGGGTTTACGGCCGCCATCTTTATTGGATGCGCATCAGGGCGCATGCGCGTTTCTCATCTTTGTCGGGGCGATGTTTCAATGAGTGGGAGGAGCTTGTTCCCCATTGTTCAGAATGGAGACAACTTGTCCATCAAACTGGATTAGTCTTTCAGTCCCAATGTCTTATTGATGATGCAAAGCGGTGGTAGAGATGGAAAGAAAAGGAAGCCAATCCTGCTCTCCAGATTTCACTCTCTGCGTGGGTTTCCTCCGGGTGCTCCGGTTTCCTCCCACAGTCCAAAGATGTGCAGCTTAGGTGGAGTAGCCATGCTAAATTGCCCTTAGTGTTTGAAAGAGTTTGGGTGGGGTTAGTGGGTTGAGGGGATAGGTTGGAAGTGTGGCTTTAAATGGGGTGCTCTTTCCAAGGGTCGGTGCAGACTCGATGAGCCGAATGGCCACCTTCTGCACTGTAAATTCAAGATTCATTGGACATCCTGTCCCATGTGCCCAAAGCTCTGCGGCTCTGTTCAGTCACATTAAGACCCAGGGCAGAAACTCCCAACCCTGAGTGGACAACACCCTCAAATCAAGGGACTGCTGATGACAAGAGGGTCAGTGTGCAGCGGGGGGGGGGGGGGGGGGGGGGCATAAGTGGTCATCCTGGACCAGGGAGCAGGAGGGGAGAATGTTGTGAATTTCTATCCTGGACTGACAGTGATTAATTTTGGAAACGCTTTTTACAGGGGATTAGTCGGGGGGATTTACACACAGCAAATCCAAACCAGGAGAAGTATTTATCTTTCCCGAATTTCATTTCTGGACTGACAGTGATGCCTTTGTAAACTTCTTTCACAGGGACTTAGAAAGGGATTCGCAGACAGGAAACTCACAACCAATCCTCACATCAAATTCTGACAGCACCATTCGGGTTATCAGGACCTGGAGATTATCGACCTTTGTGTGTAAGCATTGAGTTCAGATCATTATCACTCACTGTGTAAAATCTCCCCTATAGATCTTGCTCCCAATCTTAAATCTGTGTCCCATAATCCTTTTACAATCTGCTAATGAACAGCTTTTCTTTATCTTTTGCCGGGTTTGCCGTTGTCGTTTCCGGTGCCTGGGTCGCTGCCGGGTGGTCCGTTCGGTTTCATTCCCTTTTCCTGTTTTGTAGGGGATGAATGGGCTTGGACCAGTACATTTAGGATCCAGTACACAATTGAAGTTTGCTCCAAGAATCAACTGATGTGTATCCAGGTCTGGGGTGGACCCCAATAATATTTTTTACAAAGGAACATCGTCCCAGTTAGGGACAATGACCCACTGACCACCGTGTATCTCCCATTAGTGTCCGCAATGATCTTAGTGACCGAAAGAGGGACCTGTTTATCGATTAGAATTGCAACACCTCGGGCAGCATGGTGGTGCAGTGGTTAGCACTGCTGCGTCACAGCGCCAAGGTCCCAGGTTCGATCCCGGCCCTGGGTCACTACCTGTGTGGAGTTTGCACATTCTCCCCATGTTTGTCTGGGTTTCACCCCCACAACCCAAAGATGTGCAGGGTACGTGAATTGGCCACGCTAAATTGCCTCTTAATTTGAAAAAATGAATTGGGTACTCTAAATTTACAAAACAAAAGAATTACAGCACCTTGAGTCCTTCGTCAAAGCCCGAGTGAAACACTTGGCTCACCCGTCCACAGTCTGGTCTGATCTCTAAGCCGTGAGTGAGTCTCCTGCAAGAACACCACACCAACATTTAGATTCTTTAGATGAGCGAAAACCCGTCCCCTCTTCACTGGTCCAACCAATCTGCTTTTGCTCCAGGCGACCAGCTGAATCACGCGTCTGTCCCCCCCCCCCCCTACCACCGCATCACAGAATCAGCCATGAAGGACTATCCAGTAAATCTTCAAAATGTACAGGTCAAGAGTCCACCCAAGATGGCCGCCACACACATAGAACATAGAACAGTACAGCCCAGAACAGGCCCTTCGGCCCTCGATGTTGTGCCGAGCAATGATCACCCGACTCAAACCCACGTATCCACCCTATACCCTTAACCCCCTCCTCCCCCCCCTCCCCCTCCCCCCTTCCCCCTCCCCCCTCCCCCCCTCCCCCCTCCCCCTCCCCCCCTCCCCCCTTCCCCCCTCCCCTCCCTCCCTCCCTCCCCCCCTCCCCTCCCTCCCCCCCTCCCTCCCTCCCCCCCTCCCTCCCTCCCCTCCCTCCCCCCCTCTCCCTCCCCCCCTCCCCCTCCCCCCTCCCCCTCCCCCCTCCCCTTCCCCCCTCCCCCTCCCCTCCCCTCCCCCCTTCCCCCTCCCCTCCCCCTCCCCTCCCCCCTCCTCCCCCCTCCCCCCCCTCGCCCTCCCCCTCCCCTCCCCCCCTCCCCCCCCTCCCCCTCCCCCCCCTCCCCCTCCCCCCCTCCCCCTCCCCCTCCCCCCTCCTCCTCCCCCTCCTCCTCCCCCTCCCCCTCCCCCTCCCCCTCCCCCTCCCCCTCCTCCTCCCCCTCCTCCTCCCCTCCCCCCCCTCCCCCTCCCTTCACCCTGAACAGAAAAACAGATTTCATCAGAAAATATCAAAACTATATAGAGGATATCCCAACACCCATCCCACCCCACAAGAAACATAGATCTTGTCCAATACAGATAACTGGACCCCAGTCCATGCTTTACAATGTTCACCTCCTCCGGTGTCTCAAAATGGAAGTCTTTGGGACTCGTATGTGAGCTGCAGCTTTGCTGGGTATACCACCCCGAATCAAACTCCTTTCTTACACAGAGCAGCCTGAACTTTATTAAAGGCCGCTCACCAGCTCGTTTCCCACATCTTGGTAAATCCTCACTCGGATAACTGAGTGAATCCCTTCCCACACTCAGAACAGGTGAATGATCTGTCGCCGGTGTGACTGCGGTGATGAGTCCCCAGCTCACATGGGGGCTTGAATCCCTTCCCACAGTCCCCACATGTCCATGGTTTCAGCATGCTGCTGGTGTCCTTGTCCCTCTTCAAATTTGACGATCAGTTTATGTCAGGGGTTACAGGGGCTAGTTTAGCACAGGGCTAAATCGCTGGCTTTTAAAGCAGACCAAGGCAGGCCAGCAGCACGGTTCAGTTCCTGGACCAGCCTCCCTGAACAGGCGTCGGAATGTGGCGACTAGGGGCTTTCCACAGTAACTTCATTTGAAGCCTACTTGTGACAATAAGTAAATTCATTTTTCATTCCATGTCTTGTCCCCACAGTGGGCATGTGTACGGTCTCTCCCCGCTCTGAATGGTGTGATGTTTTTTCAGACTGTGTGACTGGTTAAAGCTCTTTCCACAGTCAGTTCACTGGAACACTCTCACGCGAGTCGTGTGTGTCTCGGGTTTCTTTCAGTCACACTGATCTTGAAAATCATTTCCTACTGACAGAACAGACAAACATTTCTCCTTCCACATTCACATGCCAATGATATTCAGGTCCTGATGAATGGAGTGACTCTGTTAATTCTTGATGTGAAGTTTGATTTGAGTTTCCATCTGTAAATCCTCCCCTTGTAATATCCAGTAAAAGGAGTTTATAAAAGTCATCACTAGGGGCAGGCACGGTGGCTCAGTGTTTAGCCGAGGACCTGGGTTTGATCCCGGACCTCGGTCACTGTCCGTATGGAGTTTGCACATTCTCCCCGTGTCTGTATGGGTGTCACCCTCACAATCCAAAAAGATGTGCAGGGCGGGTGAATTGGCCTCGCTAAAATTACTCCTTACTTGGAAAAAAAGAATTGGTACTCTAAATTATATTTTGTTAGTAATTAAAACAAACAAAAGCCATCATTGTCAGTCCAGGATAGAAATTCTGAAGAGACAATTCTAGTTTCTCTGGAACATTTTTCCCTCTCTTGTTCCCCCAAAGCTGTAAATCCCCGTCCCACACACTCTCCCTCCTCCCTGGGCTGAAATCCAAACCCATCTCACCATCTGCACCATTTCTTTCCTCCTCTCCCAATTTTCCCCCTCCCTCTCCTCTGCCTGGGTTCAGTTCTCCAGCTCCTGTCTGCAGACTGACAAAATCAATGGGTCTTATTGGGGGATTGGGGCCTCCTTAACAGGTTCGTGCATTTATTTGTGTGACGAAAAGAATGGTCTCTGTTCGCACCATAGTTAGCACTGCTGCCTCACGGCGCCAAGGACTCGTGTTTGATCCCGGCCCTGGGTCACTGTCCGTGTGGACATTCTCCCCGTGCCTACGTGAGTAACAGCTGCACAACCCAAAGATGTGCAGGGTAGATGGATTGGCCACACTAAATTGCACCTTAATTGGAAAAACATAATTGGTTACTCAAAATGTATTTCTAAAAAATTGTCTCTTTCCTAATGATCACAATTAAAGGGGTGGGTTTCCCCAGGAGATGGCTAACATTTCAGGGGACATTAAATTAATAATGGACAGAGATATGTCCAGTGTTGTTACGTGGTACAGATTAGATGTATTATTTACCGTTCTGTAATAAGTAAATGTATTATCTATCGTCTTGTAATATAAGACTATAGCTACATTATAGATTTCCGGTTATCTCTTCCCTCAGAGGGTTGATAGTCTTTGGATTGCTCTTCCACAGGGACCAGTTGTATCTGGGGGTCATTGAATATATGAAGCACAAGTTTGACAGATATTTTATTGACAATGGAGTTCAGGATTATGTGGAACAGGTAGGAAAATAGAGAGAAAGCTGAGATGAGGAGGGATCTCTTCACTCGAGGATGTGGTGAAGCTTTGGAATTCTCTACCCCAGAGGAATGTGCAGCCTTAGTCATCGGGTATGTTCAAGACAAATATTGATAGGTTTCTAGATATTGAAGATATTGAGGGATATGGGGATCGTGTGGGAAATGGTGCTGAGGTAGATCGGCCAAGGATCTCATTGAATGGTTGTGCAGACTCGGTGGGCTGAATGGCCTATTCTTGCTCCTATTCTAATCTCTGTGTCCTGGTCAGGAAACTGAGCTGAGCTGGGATCTAGTCAATCAACATGAATCAGCACCTTCAGGAGAATTGGGAGAGTGAATATTAGATATAGCAGAGTGAGAATGGAGGGACATTGTGTGGGATGGATATTTACAGCTTTTGGAGAACGAGAGAGGAAATAATGTTCCATAGGAACTAGAATTGTCTGTTCTGAATTTCTATCCTGGACTAACAATGATGACTTTTGTAAATTGTTTTTAAAGGATATTGGAAGAGGAGGAACTATAGGCAGAAATCTCAAACATCACATATTGTTGTGACATACTCATTTGATTCCTTTTGATCTGAATATCATCGGCGAGATGGAGAAATGTTTGTCCGATCTGTGAGCTTCAAAAGATTTTAAACGTGAGTGTGACTGGAAAACCAGAGACCCACACAACACACACACCCGAGTGAGAGTGTTCCAGTGAACTGATTGTGGAAAGAGCTTCAACCAGATACACAGCCTGAAAAAACATCACACCATTCACAGTGAGGAGAGACAGTGAACATGTTCTGTGTGTAGACAAGGCTTCCACTGACTGTCCAAGCTGGAGAGATACAAGGAGACCCAAAACATGGAGAAACCGTGGAAATGTGCGGACTGTGGGAAGGGATTTAGTTACCCATCTCGGCTGGAGGCTCATCGACGCAGTCACACTGGGGAGAGGCCATTCACCTGCTCCCAGTGTGGGAAGGGATACAGATTCCCATATGAGCTGGAGATTCATCAACACAGTCACACTGGGGAGAAGCTATTCACCTGCTCTCAGTGTGGGAAGGGATTCATGAATTCATCCGCCCTGCGGAAACATCAGCGAGTTCACACTGGGGTGAGGCCGTTCACCTGCTCTCAGTGTGGGAAGGGATTTATTGATTCATCCGCTCTGCGGCAACATCAGCGAATTCACACTGGGGAGAAGCCATTCACCTGCTCTCAGTGTGGGAAGGGATTCCGTGATTTATCCAACCTGCGGATCCATCAGCGAATTCACACTGGGGAGAGGCCGTTCACCTGCTCTCAGTGTGGGAAGGGATTCACTCAGTCATCCAGCCTGCAGACACACCAGCGAATTCACATTGGGGAGAAGCTGTTCCCCTGCCTTCAGTGTGGTGAGATGTTCTGTGATTTATCCAGTCTGCAGACACACCAGCAAATTCACACTGAGGAGAGGCCGTTCACCTGCTCTCAGTGTGGGAAGGGATTTATTGATCCATCCATCCTGCAGAGACACCAGCGAATTCACACTGGGGAGAAGCCATTCACCTGCTCCCTCTGTGGGAATGGATTTACACAGTTATCCAGTCTGCAGACACACCAGCGAGTTCACACTGGAGAGAGGCCATTCACCTGTTCTTAGTGTGGGAAGGGATTACACAGAAACTTAGAAAATAGGAGCAGTAAGAGATCTTTTGGCCCTTTGCACCTGCTACGCCATTGATTACGATCATGGTTTATCATCCAACTCAATTCCTTAATCCCACTTTCCCCTCCATATCCTGTGATCCGGCTTGGGTTACTGTCTGTGGGGAGTCTGCACGTTCTCCCCGTGTCTGTGTGGGTTTCCTCCGCCTGCTCCGTTTTCCTCCCACAGTCCAAAGATGTGCAGGTTCGGTGGATTGGCCACGCTAAATTGCCTTTAGTGTCCAAAAAGGTTAGATGGGGTTACTGGGATAGGGTGGAGGTATGGGCTAGGTAGTGTGATCTTTCCATGGGCCTGTACAGACTAGATGAGCCAAATTGCCTCCTTCTGCACTGTAAATTCTATGATCTATTCTATGATTCCCTTCGCCCTAAGTGCTGTATATAACTGCTTCTTGAAAACATAGTGTATTGGTCTCAACTATTTCCTATGGTAACAAATTCCACAGGCTCACCACTCTCTGGTTAAAGAAATTTCTCCTCATCCCTGTCTAAATGATCTACCCCATATCCTCAGACTGCAACCTCTGGTTCTCTACACTCCCACCATCAGGAAAATCTTTCCCACATTTACTCTGTCAAGTACTGTTGGAATATTATAGGTTTCTATGAGATTCCCCCATTCTTCTTAACTGCAGCGAATACAATCCTAACTGATTCAATCTCTTATACATCAGTCCCACCATCCCAGGAATCAGTCTGGTAAACCTTCGCTGCACTCCCTCTAGAGCAAGAACATCCTTCCTCAGATAAGGAGACCAAAACTGCTCACAATATTCCAGCTACGGCCTCGCCAAGGCCCTGTATAATGACAGCAAGATATCCCTGCTCCTGTACTCTAATCCGCTCGCAATGAAGGCTAGCATAGCATTTGCCTTCTTTACCGCCTGCTGTAGCTGCATGCTTACCTTCAGTGACTGGCGTACGAGGATACCCAGGTCTCGTTGCACATTCCCCTCTCCTAATTATGGCCGTTCAGGTAATAAGTTTCCAACCGATTACAGGGATTGGATTCTGCTGTTATTGTTTTTGTTCTCAATTACATCCAAGACTGTATTTTGTTCAGTCTGTTCGTCAATGGGGATGGTCAGAGGGTTTCTTTCTGCTGGACTGGCCGGTCTCACGGTTTTGTCTCCAGTGGGCTAATTCTCTCTGAGCCTTCTTGCGAATATCTGGTTGCACATTTCACAAGGAGTGAAAGGGGGTTTGGAGGTTAGAAGATGTTTCATTACCATTTCTGTTTGAAAACCCCAAAAATCATGCCACATTGCCATGAAGATGGGCTATGGTGGTTACATGGTTCTTTTGTTTATCTTGGTGCTTCTCACAGAATAAAACTACTGTATCAGGGTATTAGGGGCAAGTTGTCTGAGGTGCACTGGGAAACTACATTAAATAGTATGGTGGGAGACAGGCAATCACTAATATTGAAGGAATTATTACAGATTTACACGGGGATTGGTTAGCTCAGTTGGCTGGATGGCTGGTTCGTGCTGAGTGACACCAACAGCACAGGTTAAATTCCCATACAGGCGGAGGTTAGCCATGGTCTGTGTATGTATTTATGCTCCACATGAGCCTACCCCCATCAGCATCTCCTATTCTTTCTCCCTCATGTATGTATCTAGCTTTACGTTCAACGTATTTATGCTCTTCACCTCAACCACTCACTGTGGTAACGAGTTCCACATTCTCACCACTCGCTTTGTAAAGAGGTGTGTGTTGAAATTCCTATTATATTATTGAATCTCTTCACAATCTTAAGATTTCCATCAGGTCACCCATCAGTCTTCTCTTTTCCAGAAAAAAGCAGCCCCAGCCTTTCCTGAGTGTTAAATGCTCTCAGTTCTGTATATTATGAACCTTTGTTGCACCTTGTCCAGTGCCTCTATTTCCTTTTTCTAAATGGAGATCATCAATGTTGACAGAGCTCCCAGTGTCGTCGAACCATCGTTTTAAACAAGTTGGACATTTCCTCCGTGCTTTTCAAATCAATCACTCTGGAATGGAACTCTATATATGGATCCCACACTTTAGGAAAGATATGAAGTTCTTAGGGTGTAGAGAACATTTACAATAATAATAACCTTTATTGTCACATGTAGGCTTACATTAACAATGCAATGAGGTTACTGTGAAAATCCTATCGTAGCCACACTTCTTGCCTGTTCGGGTACACTGAGGGAGAATTCAGAATGTCCAATTCAGCTAACGAGCACATCTTTCGGGACTTGTGGGAGGAAACACACGCAGACACGGGGAAAACGTGCAGAGTCTGCAGACAGTGGCCCAAACCATGAATTCAATCCGGGACCCTGATGCTGTGAAGCAATAGTGCTAACCATTGTGCAAGAATGGCACCAGAGATAAGGGTATCCAGGTAGTTGGAACGACTGGAGCAGCTGAATTTCTCTCCTGAGATCACAGCATCTGGAGGGTGGGGCATGGGGCCATTAAGCCCTTTGAGACCATGTTGGCTCTCTGTGGAGGAAGCCAGTCTGTCCATTGCCCCATTCTATCCCCAAATCTGTACAGGTGTTTTCTCTCAGTGCCCGTCCAATTTTCGATTGAAATCATTCCGTCATCTCTGCATCTCCTACTCTCAAAAGGCAGCAAGTTGCAGGTTGTTACCACTCGTTTTACCTGTACACAAGGCTCCTCGAGCACAGAGGAGTCTATTTGGCCCATTTTTCCCGTGCCAGCTCTTTATACAGCGACCCATTTAATCCCAGACTGCGACTATTTTGTTTTCTTTTTCAAAATGTATCAAATTATCTTTTCGAAGTTACAATCTAATGAGGCTCGAGCACCATTTACAGACAGTGTATTCCAAAGCACAACAACTCGCTGTGTTTTGCAAAAAATAATTGTGCATATGGTGTGTCGGGAGTTTCACAGAGTATAAAAAATGATGTCAACACCGTGGTTATTACACAAAATTAAGACTCAATCTTTATCAATGATTCTGGTGAGGACACCGAGTGTAATATATCTGAGTTTATGGACAATTAGAATAAATGTACATTTCTATAAAACATCTCACTACCACTGGACCTCTTAAAGTGTTTTAAAGCCAATGGAGTACTTTTGAAATATATTCACTGTTGTAATGTAGGAAGCTGTAAGTACGCATGTGTAGTCACATTTTAGTTATTTTCATAGTGTACTCACTGTCATGCGTAACACGGTCAAGGAAGCCCTTTTACATCTCTAACATTTGGCTTCCTGCAGCCATTTTGTCTTCTGTACCTTTTCTATATTAACTATGTATTGATGTCATAGCAACAAACAATAATTAAATTAATGATTGTTCAGTAGTGAACATTGATTATCATTAGTGAATTGGTGTAGTAGGCAATTATTTTGTAAAGACTAGGACTTTATTTTTAAAAACAAACACCGTCAACCAAAATGTTTCCAGAAACGGCAGAACCATCAGAATTTGTTTGAAAAAATAGATTCCTTGTAATTTTGAGAAGTTACAAGACATCATATTCTGCCAAGCCTATGTGGGCTGGGCAGTGGCGTAATGGTATTGTTACTGGGCTAGTAATCCAGAGACCCAGGTTAATGCTCTGGGGACCTGGGATTGAATCTGTGATAGATAATGAAATTGAATAAAATCTTAAATGAAAAGTCGAATGATGACATTGTGGATTGTTGTAAAAACCCGTCTGGTTCACTAATGTCCTTCAGGAAGCCTGGTCTACACGTGACTCCAGGTCCACAGCAATGTTGTGGTTGATTTGTAAGCCTCCTCTGAAATAGCCTCACAAGACACGCAGTTCAAGGGCAATTGGAATGAGCAGTAAATGCTGGTCCAGCCAGTGACACCCACCTCCCATGAATAAATAATTTTGAAGAAGACTCTTTTCAATTTGAAGATGAGTAAGAAACTGTCTCTTTGATTGGATTTGATTTATTGTCACGTGTGCCGAGGTACAGTGAAAAGTTTTGTTCTGTGTACAGTCCAGACAGATCGTTCCATACATGAAAAAACAAAGTGCGGATCTTGGCAGTTTGCTCAGTTCACAAAATAATTTAATGGCTTTGTAGACGTAGATTAACATTTTAATCACCATCTGAAACATAGACAGACACAAACGATACTGTAACTGAAATAGAGGAAATGTCAGAGATTTCACGAAATCACTTTGAAAAATTCGACCTTAATGATAGAGAAACAGGAAAAGCCACTCAGGGAGATGAGGAAATCCAGGCTCAGTGCGGATTTGCTGTCTCCCCTCCTTTCTTATACATGAACGGTATTTAGGCTGCAGAATGTTTCACACCAAAACACAGAGGGGTCAAATATAAGCAACACATAATTCTCAATTCACTTCCATTTAACTATATTTGGCTTTCTTTAAAAGCTGACTGTGGTCAAACTCAACAAAGATTCATGGGATTTCTGTTACCCAGTGAAACGCTTTCTTTTCTTGGTCAGTCATGTTTGCAATTCAATGGTGTATATTTCAGAGTTATTCAGGGTGAAGACTCGAGAGCTATTCAATTCAAAATGAAGTCATATATGACAAATATATATACTGAGGTTCAACATTGAATAATGAAACACATATTGAGTAAAAGTGGTGGAAATTTTCAGTTGGAAGATAAGAATGATGCATTAATGATTGAACAGAGAGCATTATTCTGTTACATATTTACTGAACAAATGCTAAAGTTCGATATAAGTTCTATATCTTATGGTCTTGCAAGTTGAGACATCTGTTGTAAAGGAACAGCTGTCCTCATGTAATCAGTGAACTGGCCTCCCAGCCGAACCATTGAAAGCTGCAGCAAGACTGTGCAGTTGAACGTCGCACAGGTCCATTGGTACTGTGCTTCCAGCTGTTTCTGTAGCATAGAGGTTATCACATTCACAAATGTAGCCACCTAAAATGGACGCTGAGCTACAAAGTAAGCCAAGCGCTAAGACTGCAGGGAAACAGGCAGTTTAGCCAGAACAGCAGTCTGCAAAGAGAGCATTTTGCATTCTGCAAGTAGCAGAAACCAGTTTGGGCTCAGGTGAGAAGACCTTAGCTAGGTGCAAATGGCAAAACGCTTTGCATGCTAATGAGGCAATCAGACCTGAACACCCACACAATAGAAACATTTGATTCTGAATGGACACATTTGAATCAAGGCCCAGACATCGAGGCACCAGAAACCTCCAAACAAAAGGGCATAAGAAACGCCCCCCCCCATCACGGAGACCCCCTCGCATTGGGGAATTAAAACAGTATCGATGAGGAATTGACCCAATAGATATCCAAAGGTTAAAGCCCGCCCAAGAAGAGGGAAGGACAATGGGATCCCTATAAAAGACAGGGACCTCGTGTTGTCCGGTCTGTTATTCCGTGCTCCGGCCCTGACCAAGACCTTGAAGACACACTCTGACTCCAGCCGTCGAGCACCAGCCGCCGAACCGTAAGTGCCAGTACGACGCTCGCTACGCGAACTAAGCCCGCTAGAACCCCCAGTGACCAGAACGCTTGCTGAAGGTTGCAGCCCAAGACCAGGACGAAGGCCTCGCTCCCTGACCTTGCCTGTTCCTGTTAGATAAGTATTCTGATTACTTTAGTTTAGTCATAGCTTAGTCTCTTAGTGTGTGCATGAATATTTATTATTACTGTATAATAAATATTATCGTTTGGACCTTACTAATCGGTGTATCGTCTTTATTACTTTGAACTTGACCTTGGAATACTCGTGACGGTGTCTATACGGCACCTGGCGACTCCTAAGCTGAATAAATACATAGAACAGAGCCTAGTGGTGTTAAGCACTTGGAAGTTAATACACCCCAATAAACGCGTTTTGCCCACATACCAAAACGTGCAACATTTAGTGGCGACATCCTGACGGGACCCTGAAATTTGAATTAGAACTCCAAATTACAGAGAAAGTAAGAAAGTAAAGAAAATCACGAGTATTCAAGGTGTTCAAAGCAATAAGCGTAATTCGGAAGTGTGTTTAGTGCATGCGTACTAACAGGGCTGTAAGGTAAAACTGAAAGCATTTTTGTTGCGACAAACTTTCGGTAGTTTTGTGAACGGAACATAGTGTAAGCCGTACCCGTTTCTTGAAACACAACCCCAGCAACCCCCTGTTCCAAATTAACTAAAAGAGAGTCAGAGAAAATGGCCATGCAGGCAATGGAACGTCTGATGGATCCAGAAAGGTTTGTGGTCGCAGCGACCAGCAGCAGTAGCAGAGTAGGTCAGTGTCCCACGTGGGAGCTGGAACTCCGCAAATATCTACAAGGAAAGGGATGGCCCCTTTGGAAAGAGTTTTGTTTGAATGAGGAGACAGGTCCCGGAAGTATAGGACATACTTGGTGGGAGAACCTCTCTCAAATTCACAAAAAGAACCTTAGTAAAGCACGTAAGCCGATGGCGATTGTGTCCTGTTTGGCACAATTGCGAGGCACAGAGGAGGTCGTCAGGACGCTCCGGGCAGAATTAAAAGAAAGGAACCGAATGAGTAAGGTCGATGTCAGGGACATTGAGAAGGAAAATCTGGATCTAAGAGGGAAGTTGGCAGAGAAAGGTAGAGAGGTGGATGATGCCAAGAGGGCACATCAGTCTTGTCTAGCCCATCTCAGCAGTTCCCAGACCCAGTACGAAAAGGCTTATCAGGACGTGCAACGTGCCGTTCTGATAAGAGAAGAATCAGAGAAGCAGGTGGAGGCTTTGCAGAGGCAATGCTCTGATCTCAAAGCAGCTTTGAGAGCACTCCATGCTGCAACCACAGAGCAAAGGCAAAGTACTGTGGATCACGCGAAATGCAGGAAACAGATTGCAGAGCTGCAATCGCTGCTTTCGGTGCAAAATGGGTTCCAAAGCACCTTTGGAACCCAGTTAGATGGAGAAAATGCCCCAGATTGGCAAGAAATTAAGTGAGACAGCGCAGCGATATGTTCAGGGAACATGTGCGCCAGCAGCGCAACAGAAAAGGCAAGCACCCCCACCCCCCACAGATCAGATCATAACCGCACCCATGAATCCCGTAACCACGCAGAGAAAAGCTATAACAGAAGGCGCACCAGATATAACCTACACCACCCCCTTAACTGTAACCCAGCTCAGGGACGCATGTGAGAAGATCACTCCGTTCCTCCCCACCGCAGACCCCCACCAGTTTTTCGCTAAAGTGAAACAGCAGGCTACCATGTACGGCCTGGATGAGAGAGAGCAGGTTAAGCTCACCGTGCTGAGCTTAGACCAGTCAGTAGTAGCAGCCCTCCCCGACCCACAGAACGTTGCCGGAGGCACCCTAGAGAAGATGCACACCTCCATTTTAGATGCCATAGGGTATAATCGAGGTGACCCTGTGGAAGGACTTAATAAGTGCCGGCAGAAAAGATCCGAACACCCCACAGCATTCGCAGGAAGGCTGTGGATTCATTTCAACGCAGTTTTCGGCGAGTTAAATAGAGCGCATTTGAACCGGGAAAATATGGTCAAATGGACGCGCACCATAATCTCACACGCGACAGAGGCAGGACAGAGCGCTTGCAACAGTTATGACCCCTCAGAAGAGGCCCATAATGAGAAATGGGTCCTGAAAAGGTTGTCCCGCGCTTGGGAGCAATCAATTCAGGGAAAGAGTAAGGTTCAATCCCCAGAAGAGGCTCAGGCTGCAGCAGATATTCAGGCAGTGAGAGAGCACCAGAAACCCGCATGGGTAAATGAAGGGAAGAGCAGCCCACAGCAGAAAGGACAGGAATGCTATAACTGTGGACAGTTAGGGCATTGGGTAAAAGAATGCAATGCACCCCAGCGATCTCAGAGAGGCCAGCAGACAGGCACTCTGAACCGCAGTAAGGCAAAACCCATCCACAATATAGCAGTACAGTCAGGACCCACCAATGTGGACGAGACGAACTGACGGTGTTCGGGCTCCCCCACTTGGGTCTGTGACACACTATGGGATCCATCAGGGAGACCTGTAGTCACAGCGAGAGTAAAAGGGAAGCCCATAGAGTTACTTTGGGACACAGGAGGCTCCCGCGCCACCATTAACTCTACGACCACGGCACACGCAGACACGTGGCCGACCACATCCACCATTACACTTAGCGGGTTCACCGGACACTCGCAGCAGGGACATATCACAGCACCCGTAGCGATCCAGCTAGGGAACATCTCAACCAAACACCCCGTTGTATTAGTAAATCTTCCCCGGACAGCAGAACACATCCTGGGGATAGATTTTATGAACGCTCATAGCTTGTCGTTCGACCCAGTAAACCAGTGTGTCTGGCGAATGGCTAGATCAGACAGAGCACCAGCCACCCTCACAGTAGGAGACTACGCTAATCGGATTAGCGCAGTGGGAGAGTACTCATTTGACCTGACTACACTCCACACCGACAGACAAATAAAAGCCCTACTGAACAAACACAGGACAGCATTTGCCAGTCACCGTCATGACTGTGGCAGAATGACTGGACCAGTTCACGTTACCGGACAGGACCCCCGACCACAGAAACAGTATAGATTTCCCCTGAAAGCAGAGGTGGAAATAGAAAAGGTGATAGGAAGCTTATTGGAGCAAGGTGTGCTCAGAACGGTAGCCTCGACCAATAATGCCCCTATTTGGCCAGTGAGGAAGCCCGATGGATCATGGCGTCTGACCATCGATTATCGGGAACTCAACAAAGTCACCCCCGCAGTAGCCCAAACGGTAGCTACTAGTCCCGAGACCATGCTCAAGCAGGGACTCAACTCCAAATACTTCACGGTATTGGACATCAGTAACGGATTCTGGTCAATACCATTGGCAAAAGCGTGCCAGTACAAATTTGCCTTCACCTTCAAATCACAGCAGTATACGTGGACATGCCTCCCACAAGGATTCCACAATTCCCCCTCCATTTTCCACCGACAGCTGGCAAGTGGTTTAGAGAAATTCTCCCGCCCCGAATGTCTGGTACAGTATGTAGACGACCTACTACTGCAGACAGACACAAAGGCAGAGCACATTACGCTTCTGGCCGAACTCCTGGAACTGTTGACTTCAATTGGATGTAAAGTTAACCCAAGAAAGGCCCATATTTTGGAAAATAAAGTGATGTATTTGGGAACAGTCATCACACACGGCAAACGCGAGATCGAATTCAAAAGAATTGATTCGATTGTCAAATTGCCCCTTCCCCAAAATGTTTCGGCCCTCCGGTCGTTTTTAGGACTGGTTGGCTATTGTCGGAACCACATCGACGGATTCGCGACAAAAGCCGCCCCACTCTCAGACCTCGTTAAGAAAGGAGCCCCCTGGGAATGGCTTCCGCAGCATACAGAGGCTGTGGAAGAGTTAAAACGAGCCCTTAGCGCAGCACCCGCGCTGCTAGTCCCAGACCAACTTTCCCCCTATGCAATAGAGGTAGCGAGCACCGATCTGACCCTCTCGGCCGTGTTGCTTCAGGAACGGCACGAGCAGCTAAGACCAGTGGCTTATGCCTCCCGACTGTTAGACCCGGTAGAACAAGGATTCTCTGCCTGTGAGAGGCACCTCCTTGCTGTCTTCTGGGCAGTACAATACTTCTCATACATTACCGGACTCAACCCCATTACTATTCTGACCGAACACACACCCACACAGCTACTCCTAGACGGTCGACTGAAGGACGGTTCAGTTAGCCAGATTAGGGCAGCTAGATGGACACTACTTTTACAAGGACGGGACATTACAGTAAAACGGACCCGCACACACACATATTTAGCAGACAACCTCCAATACCCCGGACAGCCCCATGACTGTGAAATTGTAGCTCCCCTGCATAACACAGGACCCTTTATCGCAAAAACACCCCCCAGGAAGATAGGGAACCCAAAACAAAGTCCCCAACCCACAGACACGTGTGGACCCCTGAGGATTTACGTGGACGGTTCATCCACAGTTTTAAATGGTGAGCGTATCACAGGATGCGGCATCTATGTAGAGGACGCGCAGGGGCGCGCTCTCGAAGAAATCGCTCTAAAACTACCAGGTCACTTAGGCGCGCAGGCAGCAGAGCTCGCGGCCATAGCGTATATAGTGGACCACCCCGATTCTTTCCCCAGCCCAGCAGACATATATTCAGACAGCTTATATGTCTGTAACAGTTTAACCGATTTTCTGCCCCTGTGGAGGACACGAGGTTTTGTCTCCGCAGACGGGAAACCCCTTCCATCAGCCCCTCTACTCCAGCATATTTTAGAAAAAGCGAAGGACAGGACCTTCGGCATAATAAAGGTAAGAAGTCACCATAGGTCATCCCCCCCTGGGAATGTAAAAGCCGACGCACTGGCTAAGGCAGGTTCCAGGCGAGGACACTTATGGACCCCCCCAGCTAGCGCACCAGCTAGCGCCCCTGTGAGCGCAGTCCAAATCTCACAGACAGATATTAAAGATCTTGTAGCAGCACAGAAGCAGGATAAGGACCTCAGGGAGGTTTTTAAAGGCAACTTTGTGCCAGAGTACGAGAGATTTAAACACGCACTGACCACACATGAGGGTGTGATCATAAAAGAACAACTTTATGTGGTCCCGCAGCAGGACAGGAATGCAATGATTGCTTTATTCCATGACAACCACGGGCATCAGGGAATTGATGCAACAACGAGGCACCTCAGGCAACTCTGTTGGTGGCCTAATCTCAGGACTGATGTAACACATTATATTGAGAATTGCCTTATTTGTGCTCAGAATAACCCGGAGCGGTATTCTAAGAAGGCACAACTTCGGCATACTCGCCCAGTTAACGGCCCCTGGACAAACCTCCAGATCGATTTTATAGGACCATTGCCCCCTTGTAGGAATGGCTATAAATACGTTCTGGTGGTCATCGATACCTTTACCAAATGGGTAGAGGCATTCCCCTCTAGAACAAATACAGCTAAGACAGCTGCAAAGATCCTGACCCACCACATCTTCACGAGATGGGGTTTACCCCGAAGTATTGATTCGGACCAGGGATCTCACTTTACAGGACGGGTCATGAAGAACGTCCTGACAATATTTGGAATAAAACAAAATTTTCATATTGCGTATCATCCACAGTCCAGCGGGATTGTGGAGCGCATGAATCGGACTCTAAAAACTACCCTTAGGAAAATGGTTCAGGAGAACAACTCCACATGGGATTCAGTGCTCCCATTTGCACTCATGTTCATAAGGAACACTGTTTCCACTTCCACAAGCTACACACCACACACACTCATGACCGGACGCCCTATGAAAGGGACAGAATTCCTTTTAGGACTGGACATGACCAGCCCCGAGGTGACGGCCCTCACACACGAAAAGACGGTTAAAGACTTGGTTGAGACTGTGAGGTCTGCACAGATTGCAGCCGCAGTTCAGCTAGGGAAACGCCGTAAACAACGCACAGCTTGTTTTAACAAGACCGTTCACCCCACTGAATTCCAGGTTGGGCAACAGGTAATGTTATCTGTTTACAACCCCAGCAGTTTTTTGGCTCCAAAATATTCCGGCCCATACTCAATTTCGGATAAAATTAGCCCCTCAGTTTATAGGATAAAATATCCTAATGGTAAGACCGCGTGGTTCCATATCAACCAGTTAAAGGCATATGGAACACAGGCCAACCATGCACACCATGTACTGCTAGATGCAGCAGAACACTTCACCCCGCCCACTCGAGACACTTTTCCACCATCCCCCTCACAGACCAGTTCATCAACGGACTCGCCCACGACTCCGCCCACAGACCACAACAGACCACGCCCCGAAACGCCCACAAGCTGCCACAGCAGAGACAGCAGGACAGACACTGACTCTGAGGACAGCGACAGCACACAGCCATACAGCCCACACTGCACCAACTACGACCCCGACTCCAGTGACCCCATGGAAGTCACTTACCTTAAAAACCCAGAACCACCACCCGACCCCGACGACCCCGACAATACCCATTCACGTTTGGACCCAACACTATGGCACAGGGACAATTCGTACAGACTTGTCCGCAATGACGAAAGTGACCCCCGGTCACACAATTCGAAAATATCATGCCTGATCCACACAAGGGTGTGGGATCCGGGAGAGCAGGACGACACGGTGTCTGAATCCCGACACGGCAACCCCTTTGTGACCCTGTTCACAGAGACAGAGGAAAAGTGAGGTGTCCAGATGATGTAAAATAGGAATCGCTTGAGGGAAGCGATGTCCTTTCTGATGGAACCTGCACGTATGTTTGTCTATCGTTTTATGTTTGTTTTGTCTCAGTACTGTAAATGGTTCAGTTGGAGGATGGACATCTTCTTTTCAGCTGAAAAGATTGTGACCACCTCACATACACGTTAGCTTGTCCGCCGATACCTTTGAGAACTTCGGTTCCAAAAAACCAGTTTGATTGGAGATCTTTTCAAGTTGTAAGGCTTGTGACCACCTTACACACCCACTGGTTTCTCTGCCGAAACCTCTGAGAACTTCTATGGTGAGCAGCTCACCTTATCAGCTAAATTGTCTGAAGCCCAGCTCATGCTTTCAGATGAAGGAGCATCTTGGCTCCTCCATTGTTTTTAGGCGCCCCTCTATTCGGTTAACACATTCGTACCCGTTTAATCCAGGTTACTCAGGCAGTGGACAAATGGCACTGAGGACCCGCCCTGTCTGAGAACCAACCTTGGTCAGCCAAGCTCGGGTATGGCACAGCACGCCCTACCCGGGGATCCCACCCAACTCGTACCCGTCGCGGCCCATACGCAACTCATTCGGACGTTCCTTTCAAAATTTTGTTTTCATTTTTCGTTAGGCAGCCCTTAGGCCGCCATCCCACATGCTATTTACATCCAGGAACATTCGGATGGTAAACTAGCAAAGCCTGCGAGACGGCTCGCAGGAGAAGGATTGTTAGGTGTATTCTGGTCTTCAACTTCGCTTTTGAAAAAAAAAATGAGGGGAGTCACAGGGTGTGACTTGGCCAGTCATTTTTAAAGGGTCAATTGGAATTTAAAAGACAGATGCACTAACAGGTAAAGATCTTAAACTGTGTATTGACAGATACTGTGCTTGATCCCATAGCTTTCGAAGGACGAGACAGGGATCGAAGCAAGGATTGTCCATACAGGAGGAAGAAAGAAGGAAAACCAAGTTGCAGATGATGGAAGCTCACCTATTGTTGTTAACTGTTATATCTGTTTGTGTGGAAGCAAGACACGTTTCCCCCACAACCCCCACCGTAAATGTTTCCCTTACAACCACTCCCCAGTGCTCAGCTCTGATCAGTGAGGTTCAGACCTGGTGCACAAAATTTATGACATGGTACTCCATGTCATACGTAATCGAATCACTACTGGTGATTGCGATCCTCGTTATACTTGTGCAGACCCTCAGGTTGAGGAAGTGGAAGAGGAGAGCCTCCCGTTCCTGCCCTTCCGTCTATGGAGTTCGATCTCCTATTTTCCGATTTCATCAATCCCCTTTGCCCCATGATGAATAAAGAACTGTGTAATGAATAAAAATTCGACCCTGTATTATATTGTCCTATACTCGACTGCCGAGTTAGGAAGTGTGATGTTGTGGTGTGAATGGTTAAGGTTTTAGAGTGTGAGGAAATGTTTAAGTAAAGTTAAGGATAATTGTGATAGGTAGAGGTTCCCAGTTTATGGTAATGCATGTCCCCTTTGACATAGCGCCAAGTAGAGATGTCAGGTAAAAAAATTTTCTTCCCATAGTTTAAGATAGAGTAGCCCAGGAACTGGCAAGAGGTCAGGGGACACAAAGAAGGCAACCCAGATGCACTCAAGGCAACGTACATTGTGATCCTTCACAATATTTTGATTGTGAGGATCACAAGGAGGGAATGTAGCCACCTAAAATGGACGCTGAGCTACAAAGTAAGCCAAGCGCTAAGACTGCAGGGAAACAGGCAGTTTAGCCAGAACAGCAGTCTGCAAAGAGAGCATTTTGCATTCTGCAAGTAGCAGAAACCAGTTTGGGCTCAGGTGAGAAGACCTTAGCTAGGTGCAAATGGCAAAACGCTTTGCATGCTAATGAGGCAATCAGACCTGAACACCCACACAATAGAAACATTTGATTCTGAATGGACACATTTGAATCAAGGCCCAGACATCGAGGCACCAGAAACCTCCAAACAAAAGGGCATAAGAAACGCCCCCCCCATCACGGAGACCCCCTCGCATTGGGGAATTAAAACAGTATCGATGAGGAATTGACCCAATAGATATCCAAAGGTTAAAGCCCGCCCAAGAAGAGGGAAGGACAATGGGATCCCTATAAAAGACAGGGACCTCGTGTTGTCCGGTCTGTTATTCCGTGCTCCGGCCCTGACCAAGACCTTGAAGACACACTCTGACTCCAGCCGTCGAGCACCAGCCGCCGAACCGTAAGTGCCAGTACGACGCTCGCTACGCGAACTAAGCCCGCTAGAACCCCCAGTGACCAGAACGCTTGCTGAAGGTTGCAGCCCAAGACCAGGACGAAGGCCTCGCTCCCTGACCTTGCCTGTTCCTGTTAGATAAGTATTCTGATTACTTTAGTTTAGTCATAGCTTAGTCTCTTAGTGTGTGCATGAATATTTATTATTACTGTATAATAAATATTATCGTTTGGACCTTACTAATCGGTGTATCGTCTTTATTACTTTGAACTTGACCTTGGAATACTCGTGACGGTGTCTATACGGCACCTGGCGACTCCTAAGCTGAATAAATACATAGAACAGAGCCTAGTGGTGTTAAGCACTTGGAAGTTAATACACCCCAATAAACGCGTTTTGCCCACATACCAAAACGTGCAACACATAACGTGCAAAAGGTGCCTGGTGCAAAACTGGCAGAAGCATTTAATGCTTCTCATTTATGATCTGGAGATGCCGGCATTAGACTGGAGTGGGCACAGTAAGAAGTCTTACAACACCAGGTTAAAGTCCAACAGGTTTGTTTAGAATCACTAGCTTTCGGAGTGCAGCTCCTTCCTCAGGTGAAAGATGATGTGGGTTCCTCAAACACATATGTAAAAAAATTCAATGATGTGAGATGGTACTTTGAATGTGTGTCTTTGCGGGTAATTAAGTCTTTATAGGTACATACAGTGCAACGAGAGAGAGGGATAATCACAGGTTAAAGGTGTGTGAATTGTCTCAAGCTGGGAAAGTTGGTAGGATTTCGCAAGCACATGTAATGTAACATGAATCCAGGGCCCCAGTTGAGGCCGTACTCATGTGTGCGGAACTTGGCTATCAGTTTCTGCTCGGCCATTCTGTGTTGTCGTGCGGTCCTGAAGGCCGAATGCTTACCCGCAGATCAGAGGCTGAATGCCCTCGACTGCTGAAGGCTTCCCCGACTGGAAGGGAACATTCCTGCCTGGCGATTGTTGCACGATGTATGTTCGTATGTTGTTGCAGGGTCTGCATGGCTTTGCCAATGTCCCACATCTTGGGACATCCTTTCCTGCAGCGTATGAAGTCGATAACGTTGGCCGAGTCACACCATTACACGTGTTCTCACATGTAATGGTACCCATGTTGGCACGTCTTACAGAGGTTGCCATGGCAGGGTTGTGTGGTATCATGATTGCTGTTCTCCTGAATGCTGGGTAGTTTGCAGCAATCAATGGTCTGTTTGAATTTGTGCGGTTGTTTGGAGGCAAGCAGTGTTGATGGCCTTGGCAAGATGTTCGTCTTCATCGATGACATGTTGAAGGCTGCGAAGAAGATGCCGTAGTTTCTCCGCTCCAGGGAATTCATCAGGTGAATGAGGCTCCGGGAGTTCTTCCACAGACCCCAAGAGGCCGATAATGAACCCAATGAGACAACCAATGAACCGGAACAGCAGACCGAGAGATCTGTGGGACTGGAAGATCCAGCCAGCAGGAACGACTGGAAAACCCGATCCATTGAAACAATCCGATCAGCTGATCCTACAGCTCCTCTTCCACTAAACCACTCAGTAAAACTGCTTCGAAGACCTTTATTTTCCAAATTCTGAACTCACATCTTGCTCTTCTTTTCCTGCTGTTTCCCATCATGCTCTCTCAGCGCTCATCTTGTCTGAGACTTATCCTTTGCTCCTTTGATCCAATTCTCACAAAACTGTTTAACATCCAGCTTCCACAATCATAGAATTTAAAGTGTAGAACAGGCCATTCAGCACATCAAGTCTGCACCGGCCCTTGGAAAGAGCCCTTCAGAAGCCCACACCTCCTCCCTATCCCCATAACCCAGTAACCCCATTTAACTCTTTTGGACACTAAGAGCAATTTAGCATGGCCACCCCACCAAACCTGCACATATTTGGACTGGGGGAAAACCGGAGCACTCGGAGTAAATCCACGCAGAAACAAGGAGAATGTGCAGACTCCGCACAGACAGTGACCCCAAGCAGGAATCGAACTTGGGACAGTGGAGCTGTGAAGCAACTGTGCTAATCACTGTGCTACTGTGCTGCCCCTGATTTATTGGATTCAAGTTCAAATACAAGCCACAATGAAGCATCTGTTGTGGTGGGGTTTGAACCTGCATTCTCAGAGAATTGTGCTGGGTCCCAAGATTACTCATCCAGTGACAATACCACTACACCATCACCTCCCCAGTCAAGCACTTTGCAGAGCTCGTCTGGGATATGAACCCGGGACCTCTTACATTTTGGAAACCCCCTAAACAAAAATCATACCCCACGGTTTCTATGGTATCACCATGGAGTCAGTGTCCTAGTCCGTTTCCTCTTTTTTTTAATAAACAATTTTATTGAGGTAGTTTTTGGCTTTATAAACAGTTACAGACATCATCAGAAAGAAAGCAAAAAAGGCAAAAATGTGCAAACATCCACGTACTTTCAATACTTCCATCGTAACATATTGCACAAGCCTGCTCCCCTCCCACCGGTACGTCCCGCCATATTTTCCCTCCTACTCTACTCTACCCGCCCCCTCCCCCCCATCCCCTGCTGACGCTCACTCTCCCGCAAAGAAGTAATAAATGGTTGCCACCTCCGGGTGAACCCCTGCACAGATCCCCTCAAGGTGAACTTAATTTTTTCCATCCCCAGGAAACTCGACATGTCCGCAAGCCACCACTCAGTCTTCGGGGGCTTTGAGTCCCTCCACGCCAATAATATTCGTCGCCGGGCTATCAGGGAAGCAAAGGCCAACACATCGGCCTCTTTCTCCCCCTGGACGCCCGGGTCTTCCGAAACCCCAAAAATTGCCACCCCTGGACTCATCACCACCCTTGTTTTTAGCACCTGGGACATGACCCCCGCAAATCCCTCCCAGTACCCCCTCAGCTCAGGGCATGCCCAAAACATGTGAACATGGTTCGCTGGTCCTCCCACGCACCTAGCGCATTTGTCCTCTATCCCGAAAAATTTGCTCATCCGAGCCACCGTCATATGGGCCCGGTGAACGACCTTAAATTGGATCAGCCCGAGCCTAGCACAATGTCGCGGTCGAATTTACCCGACTCAGGGCCTCTGCCCACAGCCCATCCTCCATTTCCCCACCTAACTCCTCCTCCCATTTAAGTTTCAGTTCCTCTGTCTGGGACCCTTCCTCCCTCATGAGCACCTTATATATACCCGAGACTCTGCCCTCCCCTTCTTCCCTCCTAGAGACTATTCTGTCGAGGATCCCCATTGGCGGGAGGCGTGGGAAAGATGGGACCTGTCTACGAACAAAGTCCAGTAATAATTGATCAGACTCGGCAAAGCCAGCCCTCCCTCGCTGCGGTTCCTCTCCAACATTGCCTTCTTCACCCGCGGGGATTTTCCCGCCCAGACAAAGCTCATGATCAGCCCGTTAACTCTTTTGAAGAAGGACTGTGGGATAAAGATCGGGAGGCACTGAAAAATAAACAAAAATCGAGGGAGGATTGTCATCTTTACAGTCTGCACCCTCCCTGCCAGCGACAGCGGGAGTGCATCCCATCTCCGAAACTCTCTCTTCATTTGCTCCACCACCCTGGCCAAATTTAACTTATGCAGCCTGCCCCAGTCTCGTGCCACCTGGATTCCCAAATACCGGAAATTTTCCTCAACCAGCCTAAACGGTAGCCCTCTCAATCTGTTCTCCTGGCCCCTTGCCTGGACCACAAACATTTCACTCTTGACCGTATTTAATTTGTATCCTGAGAACTGGCCGAACTTCCTCAGCATTCCCAGTATAGTTCCATCCCGGCCACTGGGTCCGACACGTACAGGAGCAGGTTGTCTGCATAAAGAGAAACCCTGTGTTCAACCCCGCCCCTCACCATCCCCTTCCAACCCTCTGCGGCTCTCAGCGCAATCGCCAGCGGCTCTATGGCCAACGCAAACAGCAGTGGGGAGAGCGGGCAGCCCTGTCTGGTCCCTCGGTACAACCTAAAGTACTCCGACACTTCTCTGTTAGTCCTGTCGCTGGCCCTCGGGGCCTGATATAATAATTTGATCCAATCCACCAATCCTTCCCCGAACCCAAACCGTCCGAGCACCTCCCATAGATAGTCCCACTCCACCCGGTCAAAGGCCTTCTCGGCGTCCATTGCCACCACTACCTCCACCTCTCTACCCGCCGGGGGCATCATTATCACATTGAGTAATCTCCTCAAATTGGCCGCCAGCTGCCTACCTTTCACGAACCCCGTTTGATCCTCCCCAATCACCTCCGGTACACAGTCCTCCATTCTACCCGCCAGCACCTTTGCCAGGAGCTTGGCGTCTACATTAATCAGGGAGATTGGCCTGTAGGACCCGCACGCCTCCGGGTCTTTACCCCGCTTCAATATCAGAGATATGGTGGCTTGTGACATTGTCGGCGGCAGGGTCCCTCTGTCCCTTGCCTCATTGAAAACCCTCACCAAGACCGGGCCCACCAGCTCAGAGAACTTCCTATAAAACTCTACTGGGTATCCATCCGGCCCCGGGGACTTCCCCGACTGCATAGCCTTAAGGCCCCCCAATACCTCCTCTACTCTGGGGCCCCCAGCTCTTCCACTCGCCCCCCACCAACTGTTGGGAATGTTAACCCTTCCAGAAACCTTTTCATCCCCTCCGGTTCTTCCGGCGGCTCCGAAGTGTACAGCTTACGATAGAAGTCCCGGAATACCCTATTCAATTCTGCCGGGTCCTCCACTTTGCGCCCCCCCTCGTCCCTCACTCTACCTATTTCCCTGGCCGCCTCCCTCTTCCTGAGTTGCTGCGCTAACAGTCTGCTAGTCTTTTCCCCATGCTCGTACACCACTCCTCTCGCCTTCCTAAGCTGTTCCATGGCCCTGCTCGTGGATAGTGCCCCCAGTTCCGTCTGTAGTCTCTGCCTCTCCCTGAGTAAAACCTCCCCCGGGGACTCCGCGTGCTCTTCATCTATCCGACCCATTTCCCTGACCAATCTATCCATCTCTGCCCGGTCTGCCTTGGCTCTGTGGGCCCCAATTGAAATCAGCTCCCCCCGCACTGCTGCCTTTAGCGCCTCCCACAAGGTCGCCGCTGAGACCTCCCCCATGTCATTCACCTGCAGGTAATTTTTTATGCATTTCCGAAGCCTCTCGCAGATCCCCTCCTCCGACAGCAGTCCCACATCTAGCCTCCATTGCGGGCGTTGATAGCTCGCTCCCCCGAACTACAGGTCCACCCAATGCGGGGCATGGTCTGAAATGGTCATTGCTGAGTATTCCGTGTTCTTTACCTCCCCCATACAGTCCCTGCTTAGTACAAAGAAATCTATCCTGGAATATACTTTATGGACGTGCGAGTAAAACGAGTAGCCCCTTCCTGTTGGCTGTCTATCTCTCCAGGGGTCCACTGCCCCCATTTGCTCCATAAACCCTTTCAGCTCCCTTGCCATTGCTGAGAGTCTACCCGTTCTGGGACACGACCGATCCAAAGTCGGGTCAAGGACCATGTTAAAGTCCCCTCCCATTATTAGCCTGCGAGAATCCAAGTCCGGGATCTTCCCCAGCACTCTTTTAATGAAGTCCACGTCATCCCAGTTTGGGGCATATATATTCACCAGCACCACTCTTCTCCCCTCCAGTCTGCCCCGTACCATCAGGTATCTGCCCCCCCCTGTCTGCGGATATGCCTTCTGCCTCAAATTGCACGCGCTTGTTGATCATGATTGCCACCCCTCTGGACTTCGAGTCCAAGTCCGAGTCGAAGACCTGGCTAATCCAGCCCTTCCTTAGCCTGGTCTGGTCCAACACTTTCAGATGTGTCTCCTGCAACATAATTACGTCCGCCCTCAGGGCCCGCAAGTGCGCGAACACTCGCACCCTCTTAACCGGCCCATTCAGTCCCTTGACGTTCCAGGTGATCAGCCTGGTCGGGGGGCACATCCCACCCCCCCCACCCCGCCGGTCAGCCATAGCCTTTCTCGGGCCGGCCTCTGGCCCGTGCGTCGCACCACTCCTGGCCCGCCCTTTGGCTGCCTCCACCCTCGACCTCCTTTCCAGTGCCTAATTCAAGTCCCTCTCCCGTCAGCAGAACAACCCCATCCCCCGATACCCCCATCCCTGCCATCTACTGGCTGTAACTTTCCCCCCCAATCTGACTCCCTTGACTAGCCAATCTGCTAGCCCAGTGACTCAACACTCCGGCGCCTTCCTGTCTCATTCCCATTGTTTCCCCGTCCTCCTCCCCACCCACTGGGGCAAGCCGGCTCCAGTGTCTTCCGCGAGCTGCACAAAAAGCACAAACCAGCCCAAACAGGAAAAAAAAACCACAGAAAAAAGAGAAAAAGCACATAAATATATACCCAACCCCCCCCCCCCCCCCATAAGAAACAAGAGAGACCACAAAAAACAAAAACAAAAAAAAAAGGGGGGTAAAGGGGGGGGGGGGTGAAAGGGGGGGTTAACCCCCCAAACCAATGTCCATGAACAAAGGAAAGAGTCTCAAATGTTCCGCTTGGCCCAGCAAACCGTTGAGCAGCAGTCCAGGCACATTCGGCGTTCCTTCCCACAGAAATCCTCGGGCCCTAACTTGCGTCCTTGGGGCCTCCTTTCGGGACCAGCCCCAGGTCCCTCACAAAATCCATCGCTTCTTCCCTGCCTTGCCTGCACTCTGTGTGCCCCCTCCAGCTCCGGCGGTCGCGGAAAGGCTTCGGCCCCCATCAGCTGCTTCAGCAGGTCTGCTACAAACGCTGCAGCATCAGCTCCCTCCGCCCCCTCCGGGAGGCCGACCATCCTCAGATTGTTCCTGCGGACTCTATTCTCCAGCTCCTTCACTCTGTCCAGCAGTCTTCTCTGCCGCTCTTTCAGGCCTTCAACTTCTAGCGCTGCAACCGTTTGCGCATCCGCCTGCTCCTCCACCGCCTCTCCCAGCTCCTTAACTTTAACATCCTGGGCGTCCAGCCTCTGGTTCAGCTGATCCACTACTTTCTGGATTGGGTCCAAGCTGTCCCGCTTCAGCGCTTCAAAACTGGACTTCATTACCTGGAGCATGTTATCCAGCGCCTGCTGGATTGCTGAGTCCAGGGTCCGTGTGTCCGCCATCTTAGGTCCCAGGTAATTTTCTTCAGGTCCTTGTCTCTGTCCCTTTTTCTCCTTCTTCTTCTGCCTTCTGGAATCCCGCTGTTCCATGTGCCACAGCCCGCTCCTCAGCACCTTCGCTGCCGCCTTCCTTCGCCCAGCTCCTTAAATCTTACCTGCTGGGCATCTGAAGTGGGTCCAAACTGACCCTCTTCAGCAACTCCAAACTTTTTTTCCTTGTCCTGGAGGAAGGAAGGTCCGTGGGTCCGCCATCTTACCCTTCAGGTTAGTTTCCTCCTTGCCTCCGTCTCTCTCTCTCTCTTTCTTCCTCTACCTGCTGGCCTCCCACAATTCCATCTGCTGCAGCCCGCTCTCCTCTTCTTTCCCGGCAGCCTTTTTGCCGCCCCCGTGGTCCCGCTATCGCGGGGAATCAGCTGCTCAGCCCCGCCGGAGTGAGAGCCCGCCGAATGTGCGGCTCACTCGGACATCGCCGCCACCGGAAGTGCCTTGGATTTGATTTATTATCACGTGTACCGAGGTACAGTGAAAAGTATTGTTCTGCGTACAGTCCAGACAGATCGTTCCATACATGAAAAAACAAAGTGCAGATCTTGGCAGTTTGCTCAGTTCACAAAAGAATTTAATGGCTTTGTAGACGCAGATTAATATTTTAATCACCATCCGAAACATATCTGATAGTAATGTATGCTCATCTCGACAGACACAAACGATACAGTAACTGAATTAGAGGAAATGACAGAGATTGAACTGAACCACATTTTTGAAAGTTTCGGCCTTAATGACAGAGAAACAGGAAAAGTCACTCAGAGAAATTAGGAAATCCAGGCTCAGTGCGGATTTGCTGTCACCCCTCCTTTCTTATACATGAACGGTATTTAGGCTGCAGAATGTTTCACACCAAAACACAGAGGGGTCAAATATAAGAAACACATAATTCTCAATTCACTTCCATTTAACTATATTTGACTTTGTTTAAAAGCAACAATCTCAACAAAGATTCAGGGGATTTGAATTACTCAGTGAAACGCTTTCTTTTATTGGTCAGTCATGTTTGCAATACAATGGTGTATATTTCAGAGTTATTCAGAGTGAAGACTCTAGAGCTATTCAATTCAAAATGAAGTCACATGTAACACATAAATATACTGATGTTTAATATTGAATAATGAAACAGGTCTTAAGTAAAATTGGTGGAATTTTTTAATAGGAAGATAAGAATGATGCATTAATGTTTGAACAGAGAGCATTGTTACGTTAGATATTTACTGAACAAATAATAAAGTTCAATATAATTTCTATATCTTATGGTCTTACAAGTTGAGACATCTGTTTTAGAGGAACAGCTGTCTTCATGTAATCAGTGACCTGGCCTCCTAGCTGAACCATTAAAAGCTGCAGCAAGACTGTGCAGTTGAATGTTGCACAGGGCCATTGGGTACTGTGCTGCCAGCTGTTTCTGTAGCATGGAGGTTATCACATTCATCTAACGCGCAAAAGGTGTCTGATCCGAAATTGGCAGAAGCATTAAATGCTTCTAATTTATGATGCCGGCGTTGGACTGGGGTGGGCACAGTAAGAAGTCTTACAACACCAGGTTAAAGTCCAACACGTTTGTTTTGAATCACTGGCTTTTGGAGCGCAGCTCCTTCCTCAGTGAATGAAGATGTGGGTTCCACAAACACACATGGGCAGCATGGTAGCACAAGTGGATAGCACTGTGGCTTGACAGCACCAGGGTCCCAGGTTCGATTCGCCGCTGGGTCACTGTCTGTACAGAGTCTGCACATTCTCCCTGTGTCTGCGTGGGTTTCCACCGGGTGCTCTGGTTTCCTCCCACAGTCTAAAGACGTGCAGGGTAGGTGGATTGGCCATGCTAAATTGCCCTTAGTGTCCAAAAAGATTTGGAGGGGTTATTGGGTTATGGGGATAGGGTGGAAGTGAGGGTTGAAGTGGGTCAGTGCAGACTCGATGGGCTGAATGGCCTCCTTCTGCACTGTATGTTCTATGTTCTATATGTTGAAAAATTCAATGATGCAAAATGGTACTTTGAATGCGAGTCTTTGCAGGTAATTAAGTCTTTACAGATCCATACGGTGCGACTGGAGAGAGGGATAATCATAGGTTAAAGGTGTGTGAATTGTCTCAAGCCAGGACAGTTGGTAGGATTCCGCAAGCACATGTAATGTGACATGAATCCAGGGTCCCGGGTGAGGCCGTACTCATGTGTGCGGAACTTGGCTATCAGTTTCTACTCGGCGATTCTGCGTTGTCGCGAGTCCTGAAGGCCGCCTTGGAGAACACTTACCCGAAGATCAACGGCTGAATGCCCTTGACAGCTGAAGTGTTCCCTGACTGGAAGGGAACATTCCTGCCTGCCGATTGTTGCACGATGTCCGCTCGTCTGTTGTCGCGGCGTCTGCATGGCCTCGCCAATGTACCACGCCTCGGGACATCCTTTGCTGCAGCGTATGAGGGAGATAACATTGACCGAGTCGCACAAGTAGATACCGCATACTTGGTTGGGTGATGTTCTCACGCGAAATGATGGTACCCATGTTGATGATCTGACACATCTTGCAGAGGTTGCCATGGCGGCAGGGTTGTGTGGTGTCATGATCACTGTTTTCCTGAACGCTGGATATTTTGCTGCAATCAATGGTCTGAGGTTGTGCGGTTGTTTGAAGGAAAGTAGTGGGGATGGCCTTGGTAAGATATTCATTTTCATCGATGACGTGTTAAAGGCTGCAAAGAAGATGTTGCAGTTTCTCCGCTCCAGGGAAATCATCAGGTGAATGAGGCTCCGGGAGTTCTTCCACAGACCCCAAGAGGCCTACAGTGAACCCAATGAGACAACCAATGAACCGGAACAGCAGACTGGGAGATCTGTGGGACTGGAAGATCCAGCCAGCAGGAAGGACTGGACAACCTCAGCCATTGAAACAATCCGATCATCTGATTCTACAGCTCCTCTTCCACTAAACCACTCAGTAAAACTGCCTCAAAGACCTTTCTTGTCCAAATTCTGAACTCACATCTTTCCCCTCTTTTCTTGCTGTCTCCCATCATGCTCTATCAGCGCTCATCTTGTCTGTGAGACTTACCCTTTGCTCCTTTGACCCAATTTTCACAAAACTGTTTAACATCCAACTTCCACAATCATAGAATTTACAGTGCAGAACAGGCCATTCGGCACATCGAGTTTGCACTGGCCCTTGGAAAGAGCACCCTTCTCAAGCCCACACCTCCACCCTATCCCCGTAACCCCCACTAAACCCTTTTGAACATTATGGGCAATTTAGCATGGCCACTCCACCGAACCTGCACATCTTTGGACTGTGTGAGAAAACTGGAGATCCGGACTAAACCCACACAGAAACGAGGAGAACGTGCAGACTCCGCACAGACAGTGACCCAAGCGGGAATAGAACCTGGGACAGTGGAGTTGTGAAGGAACTTTGCTAACCACTGTGCTTCCCTGATTTACTGGATTCAAGTTCAAATACAAGCCACAGTGAAGCATCTGCCGTGGTGGGGTTTGAACCTGAATTCTCAGAGAATTGTGCTGGGTCTCAGGATTACTCATCCAGTGACAATACCACTACACCAACACCTCCCCAGTCAAGCACTTTGCAGAGCTCATCCGGGATATTAACCCAGGACCTCTCGCATTTTGGAAACCCCCCCGAGCGAAAATCATACTTCACGGTTTCCACGGTGTCTCCATGGAGTCAGTGTCTTTGTCCATTTCCTCTTTAGACAATCAGGTAAAGCTTGGTCCTCACACAGAACACGTGTATGGTTTCCCCCCCTTAGTGAATGGTGTGTTTTTTCAGGCTGTAACGGGTTAAAGCTCTTTCCACAGTCAGTTCACTGGAACACACTCACTCAGGTGCGTGTGTGTCTCGGTGCTTTTCCAGTCACACTGATGTTTGAAATATTTTCCCACAAACACAACAAACATTTTTCATTCCAATTTATAGTCTGAGGATATTCAGGTCCTGCTCAGTTGAGTGACGCTGTCAGATCTTAATGTGATATTTGGTTTGTGTTTCCTGTCTGAAAATCCTCTCCTAATGCCCTGTAAAAGGAGTTTACAAAGGCCACACTATCAGTACAGGATAGAAATTCAGAACAGTTAATTCCAGTTTCTGGGGAACATTTTTGTCTCTCTTCTTTCCCTAGAGCTGTAACTCCCCGTCCCACACACTCTCCCTCCTCCCTGGGGCTGAAATCCAAATAAAGTATTAGATTATTATTTCTGTATCTTTTTACCAAAGTTATATAATTAGTGGTAAGAATATGCTTTATAAGTCAATTCATTCATGACTTGTGACAGACATTAATCCGAATGACTCTGACTGACCAAATAGAATAACAGAGGTGAACCTTGTGTCCAGAACTGACCATGTGGAGAGTTGATGAGCAATCGCGAAACTCGTTTCTCCAAATCTTCCAAGATTTCCTTCGTTTTTCCTCTCCCTCTCGAACTAAGTTATACCGGATATCAGACTTAGGGCTCATTCTGGTTCTCTTCCTGCTGACTAAATAACTTCAATCAAATATGGAGATGACTGAATCCACTGTTCGGTCCCTGCTCCAATCTCCATTCCTCACATACCGATTCCATCCCTCTGCCTGGCAACAGTCTGAAACTTAGCCACTCTCTGTAAATTTGGTTTCACACTTGATCCAATATGACCTTCTGACCTCATAGAATTTACAGTGCAGAAGGAGGCCATTCAGCCCATCTAGTCGGCACCGGGCCTTGGAAAGAGCACCCTAGCTCAGCCCACACCTCCACCTATCCCCGTAAGCCCCCCTAACCTTTTTAGATACTAAGGCAAGTTACCATTGTCACCTCCAGATTCGACAATTCCATTACACACCTGGCTGCTCTCCCACATTCTACCTCTGGAAACTTCAAGCGATCCAAAAGTCTGCTACCCATGTCTTAATTCACAGCAAGTTCCTTTCCCCTATGATCCCTGTGCTCCGAGACTGCATTCGCTCCCATTCAATTCTCACCCTTGTTTTCAAATCCCTCCATGGCCTCGTCACTCCCTGTGTCTGTCATCTCCTCCAGCTCCACAACCCCCTGAGATATCTGCACAGCTCTGATCCTGGACTCTTGCACACCCCCGATTCTGATTACTCCGCCATGGATTTAAATTCCCTCCCTAAACCTTCCCATCTCCACCTCACTTACCTCCTTTCAGACTCTTTAAAAGTCACCTCTTTGACCAAGTTTTTGGTCACCTGCCCTAATATCTCCTTTTGTGGCTGGGTGTCTCACTTTGTTTTATAATGTTCCTGTGAAGTTGACTGGGATGGTGTTAAAGGTGTTATATAAATAAAAGTTGTTGTTGTTGACTGTAACCCTGACCTCCTGTTTTACAATATCCCATTGGTTTCACAACAAACTCTATCTTTGATGTTTTGCCCCCTGCGGGTTTGCAGCCTCCATAAAGACGGCAGCCGTTAACTCAGGCCTGTCACCGGGAGCAGGCCGCAGCTGTCCCCCCGCTCGATGCAAACCCGGGCCCGGAAACTTCTAATTGGGGTTTGGAACCTCCACCGGGTTTCAGTGAAACCTCCCGGCCGAGTCCAGCATCGGCACTGCGCATGCTCCAGCTCACAATGCCAAGGGAATGATTGACGGCAGCTCTGGGCCAATAGAAAGAGGGGTGGGACAGGAGGACCGAGAGGTTGAAGCGGATCCTCCAACTAATTGGAGTGAATGAGGGGCGGGGTTGAGCCCAGGTCTCCCACGTGAGCTGGAGCATGCGTAGTACCGATGATAGCTGAGGATTTAGGTGGTTGGTTGGAAATAATGCGTTGGGCAGATCCCGCTCGGGTGAGTGATGAGGGAGTAATGGAGCCGGCGGATGGGTCGGGCGGTTTCATAAACACTCCGTGCAGCCCAAGCTCCGAATACGAAGGTCGGATATGGCAGTTGAACCGGCGAACATTACTCGGGCTTTTCCCCGAGACAGGCCCGGGTGGCCGGGCGTATGCGGAAGGAGCGAGAGCCCCGGCTTTGCTCCGCCTCCCATTCACTCTGATTGGCTGCAGGACCAGCCGCTCTCGTTTGGTCTTCCAGCCCCGCCCACTCTTCCTATTGGTCCGCACCCGCCGTCAATCAGTCCCCGGGCATTGTGAGCTGGAGCAAACCCGTCACCATCATTGTCAGCTCCCTGGTTTGCAGCTGCGGAGCTTCTCCCTCCCTCCCGGGAACAGGCCCAGGTTAACGGGCACCATCCTGCTTCACACACTGGAGGGTGGTTCACATCACAGGATGGGGGATAATAAATAAGAGCTTACACTTTGCACTCAAATCAATGAGGACTCTGATCTCTGGCAAGGAAGGAAACCCTGGCAGGTGGGCGGGGAGGATTCACATACACCCGCTGGAGGCCCCAAACCCCCAATAAGACCCATTGATTTTATTGTCAGTCTGCAGACAGGAGCTGGAGAACTGAACCCAGGCAGAGGAGAGGGAGGGAGAAAACTGGGCGTGGAGGAAAGAAATGGTGCAGATGGTGAGATGAATTTTGATTTCAGCCCAGGGAGGAGGGAGAGTGTATGGGACTGGGATTTACAGCTTTGGGGGAATAGGAGAGGAAAAAATGTTCCGGAGAAACTCGAATTGCCTGTTCAGAATTTCTATCCTGGACTGACAGTGATGGCTTTTGTAAACTCCTTTGACAGGGGGTTAGAATTGGAAAATTTGCACACAACAAACTGAACCCAACTGAAAGGTTTGTCTCTTTGTGAATTCTATCCTGCATCAACAGTGATGACTTTTGTAACATGAGAGATTACAGCTCTCAGGAAAGATTAAATGGAGCGGGGGACGATGTGAGAGATTGATCATGGTTTAGCACACTGGGCTAAATCACTGGCTTTGAAAGCAGACCAAGGCAGGCCAGCAGCACGGTTCAATTCCCGTACCAGCCTCCCCGAACAGGTGCCGGATTGGGGCTTTTCACAGAAACCTCATTTGTGGCCTACTTGTGACAATAAGAGATTTTCATTTTGTTTCATTTCAACAAACAAGTCATAAATACAAGATAGTTACGAATAAATCCAAGTGGACAATACGGACAACATTATTTATCACAGGTTCAGAATGTGCAACTCATTACCATGGAAAGGAGTTGAGGAAAGTGCTGAGATGTTTCCAAAAGGAAACAGGACAAGCACATGAGAGAAAATGGAATCGAAAATCAGCAGAAAGGCTGATATTTGATAGGTGGGACAGTCGGAGATGTGTGCCGAGTATTGACAGCAGCAGAATCTGTGACAGAATGGCCTGTTTATGTCTTACATATTCACAATAATTCAATGTAATCTCCTTTTACAGAATATTTGCAGATGCAAACATCATGTCGAGATCTGACAGAGTCACTTGATTCATCAGGACCGGCCTTTCAACGTGGAAGGAGAAATGTTTGTCTGTTTTGCCTTTTGGAATAAATTTCAAAAATCACTGTGATTGGAAAAGCACCGAGACACAGACATCTAAGTAATTTTCCACAGTTAGCTGGAACTGAGCTTTAACCAATCACACAGCATGAAATTAAATTGCAGCATTTACATCAGGGAGACACCGTACTCAGGCTTCAACTGATGATCCAAGTTGGAGAGACATAAGGACATTCGTACCAAAGGAATCAAGAAGCAGAAAGAGGACATTCAGCCCCGTGAGCCTGTTCCACCATTTAATAACATCACGGCTGATCAGATAGTGACCTCAAATCTGTATCCCACCTACACCTGATAACCTGTCAATAACCATGGAGAAACCGTGGAAATGTGGGGACTGTGGTATGGGATTCAATTACCCATCTGAATTGGAAATTCATCGACGTATTCACTCTGGGGAAAGGCCATTCACCTGCTCCGTGTGTGGGAAGGGATTCACTCTGTCATCGAACCTCATCAAACACCAGCATGTTCACACAGGTGAGAGGCCAGTTCCCTGCTCCGTGTGTGGGAAGGGATTTGCTCTGTCATCGAACCTCATCAAACACCAGCATGTTCACACAGGTGAGCAGCCATTTCCCTGCTCCGTGTGTGGGAAGGGATTCGCTCAGTCATCAAACCTCCAGAAACACCAACTTGTTCATACTGACCAGAGACCGTTTAAATGTGCTGACTGTGAGAAGAGCTTTAAAAGCACAGATGATTTACTGACACATCAACGCGTTCACACTGGGGAGAGGCCATTCACCTGCTCCACGTGTGGGAAGGGATTCACTTGGTCATCCAACCTCCTGACACACCAACTTGTTCATACTGATCAGAGACCGTTTAAATGTGCTGACTGTGAGAAGAGTTTTAAAAGCAGAACTAAATTACTGATACATCAACGTACTCACACTGGGGAGAGGGCGTTCACCTGCTCCACGTGTGGGAAGGGATTCACTCGGTTATCCCATCTCCAGACACACCAACTTGTTCATACTGATCAGAGACCGTTTATATGTGCTGACTGTGGAAAGAGCTTTAAACGCAGAAGGAATTTACTGTTCCATCAACGCATTCACACTGGGGAGAGGCCGTTCACCTGTTTGGAATGTGGGAAGGGATTTAATGATTTGTCAAACCTCCGGATTCACCATCAGATTCACTCTGACCAGAGACCTTTTAAATGTGCTGACTGTGAAAAGAGCTTTAAATGCATAAAGGATTTACTGACACATCAACGCACACACACTGGAGAGAGGCCATTCACCTGCTCCGTGTGTGGGAAGGGATTCACTCAGTCATCCCACCTCCTGGAACACCAACTTGTTCATACTGATCAGAGACCTTTTAAATGTGCTGACTGTGAGAAGAGTTTTAAATCAAAAATGATTTTATTGAGACACCAACGCACTCACATTGACACAATCATAGAATTTACAGTGCAGTAGGAGGACATTCGGCCCATTGAGTGCACCGGGCCTTGCAAAGAGCACCTTATTTAAGCCCATACCTCCAACCTAACCCATAATACCACCTCACCTTTTTGGACTCTAAGGGCAATTTAGCATGGCCAATCCATCTAACTTGCACATCTTTGGAGTGTGGGGGGAAACTGGAGCACCCGGTGGAAACCCACACAGACACTGGGACATCGCGCAGACTCCACACAGACAGTGACCCAAGCCGGGAATCAAACCTGGGACCCTGGAGCTGTGAAGCAACAGTGCTAACCACTGTGCTACTGTACCACCCAAACGTGGGAGTGGTACTGGGGAGAGGTTGTTCAACTGCTCCGTGCGTGGAAGGAGATTCACTCAGTCAAACAACCTGCACAGACATCAGCAAGTTCACAGGCAACAGCAGGGTTTGGATTCAGCTGTTGTTGCTGCTGTTAGTCCCATCCAGAACTGAATGATGCCTGGGTGTCTGTTTCCAGTGGGTCTCCACAGTTTTCCGGGATATATCAATGATTTAGACTGAAATGTATGCACCAGGATTATACAAAAGTTGCTGATGTGTTTCAGACAATGAGGGAGAAAGCCATGGACTGGGTCAGGTGGACAGAAAAGTGGTGATAGGAAATTTAGATAATGAGAGGTTAGGAACACACTTCAGTTAACTCCCGATAAAAATACGGTCACTTCAGGATAATAGAAACAAATGATTGGTGGGGAAGCTACAAATAATCCTTTTTCAAAAACTAAATTCAGAGTACCCAATTATTATTATTTTGTTTTTCCAATTAAAGGGCAATTGAGCCTGGCCAATCCACCTAACCTGCACATCTTTAGGTTGTGGGGGTGAAACCCATGCAGACACGGGGAGAACGTGCAAACTCCACATGGACAGTGACCCAGGGCTGGGATTCAAACCCGGGTCCTCAGTGCTGTAGTCCCACTGCTAACCACTCTTCCACGTGCTGCCCCAGCTACAAATAATTCTAATAACTTTATTGAACAGTTCTCAAATGGAAAGGCACTTGACCACATTTAAACTAAGGATCTGCAATCGTGTTTGATCAAGCATGTCATATTGAGGCATTATAAACAGAGGGCATTCATTTAGAGTGATTAGAAAAAGAAGCAATGCTGAGCCATGCCGCGGAGGCTAAATCACTGAGTGTCTTTAAGATAAAGGTAGATAGGTTCTTGATTTATAAGGGGATCAGGGGTTATGGGGTGAAGGCAGGAGAATGGAGATAAGAAAAATATCAGCCAAAATATCAGCCATGATTGAATGGTGGAGCAGATTCGATGGGCCGAATGGTCTAATTCTGCCCCTATGTCTGATGATGAGAAGAAAAACATTCTGTGCTGCATCTGGTATCATGAATGCACTGCTCGAAAATGTGGTGGAGGGCACAAGGTAGGTATTAGGAGGTTGAGGGACCTGTTTGTGGATGGGAGGTTCGCGAGCCTGGGTGAGTTAGAGGGGAAGGTTGGGCTCCCCCCGGGGAACATGTTTAGGTAAATGCAGGTTAGGGCGTTTGCCAGGCGGTAGGTGGAGGGGTTCCCTCTGCTGCCCCCACATGGGGTACGGGACAGGGTGCTCTCGGGGGTGTGGGTTGGAGGAGGGAGGATTTCGGACACAGACCCGGGTAATGCAGGAGGTAGACGAGGCCTTGGTGGAGGAGCTGAAGGGTAAATGGGAGGATGAGCTGGGTGAGGAGATTGAGGAGCGGACGTGGGCGGATGCCCTGGAAAGAGTGAATTCCTCCTCTTCCTGTGCGAGGCTTAGCCTCATACAGTTCAAGGTGCTGCAAAGGGCCCACATGACGGGGACGAGGATGAGTAGGTTTTCCGGGGGCGAAGACAGGTGTGCTAGGTGCTCGGGAAGTCCAGCGAACCACGCCCATATGTTCTGGGCATGCCCAGTGCTGGGGGAGTTTTGGAAGGGGGTAACAAGGACGGTGTCGAGGGTGGTAGGATCCAAGGTCAAGCCAGGCTGGGGACTCGCAATATTTGGGGTTGCAGTAGAGCCGGGAGTGCAGGAGGCGAAAGAGGCCGGGGTTCTGGCCTTTGCGTCCCTGGTAGCCTGGCGGAGGATCTTGCTTCAATGGAAGGATGCGAGGCCCCCAAGTGTGGAGGCCTGGATCAATGATATGGCGGGGTTCATCAAGTTGGAGAAGGTGAAATTTGCCCTGAGGGGATCAGTACAGGGGTTCTTTAGGCGGTGGCAGCCTTTCCTGGATTTCCTGACAGAACGGTAGGATAATAGGCCGGCAGCAGCAGCAGCAACCCTGGGGGGGGGGGGAGGGAGGGAGAGGTGGGGGGAGGGAGGGAGAGGCGAGGGGAGGGAGAGGCGGGGGGAGGGGGCAGGGGGTTGTTTCGAGGGAAGGGAGAAATGTGTATATGTGTTTATTGGATATGCTGGGTGTTTATTTATCTCTCCTTTTTGTAGTTACTGGGGGGGGGGGTTGGTTTTGGGGGTTAATGTGTTTTTCTTTTTGGTGTTGTTAATATTGTTTTCTTGTTATTTTCTGTCTTGGATATGTTTTTAAAAATCTCAATAAAAAATTTTTTTTTTTTTAAATGTGGTGGAGGCAGATTCAATTGATGCCTCAAAAAGAGAATTGGACAACAATCTGTTACTATCAGATCAGCCATGACCTTATTAAATGGTGGAGCAGACTGGGTTGAATAGCCAACTCCAGTTCCTTGGCCATCTGTTCGTATCTTTTGAGGAGAAAAATATCTGCAGAGTTCAGGGCCAACGACAGGGGATTGTGACTGTTGCAGAAAGTTGGCACAGATACAATTTGTTGAGTGCCTTTGTTTTGTGCTGTCACCTTTCTATGCCACTGTGTTATGAGGGAAATGTAGTGCACCAATGCAAGAGAGGCAGATTGCTCCCTCGCTATGGATTGGACTTGTTTATTGTCACGTGTACCGAGGTACAGTGCAAAGTATTACTCTGCGAGCAGCTCAAACAGATCATTTTGCACATGAAAAGAAAGTAAACTAAAAAGAAAATACATAATAGGGCAACACAAGGTACACAATGTAAATGTATAGACATAGGCATTGAGTGAAGCAGACAGGAGTGTAGTATTAATCAGGTCATGCCAAATTTCCTTAGTTTCCTGAAGAAGTATAGGCACTGTTGTGCTTTCTTGGTGGTAGCGTCGATGTGCGTGGACCAGGACAGATTTTTGGTGATGGAAACCCTGTGCCCCAGTGCAGGAGAGGCTGGTTGTTGGGCAGTGTGAGCTGAACATACATGGCTGGATAAAGACTAAGGCAGATGTCAAGACCCTTGGAGTGAAAACAGGTCTGGAGGGAGTGGGTCAGAGAACCTGGGGAGTTGCATTTTGCATGAACCATGAGTGTGACCCAGTCACAATTATGAACAGTAAACAAACCTATCACTGGTTTGATGAGATGATATACCATGTCCCAGGTTTTGTAAATACTGTACATACTGTAGATCAGCCTGCTTGCTGCCCATGTCTAAGTGACATCTTATCAGAATAATGTGCTTCTGTATTAAATAAAGTATCCAAAACTCTCATTGTGCTTCATGCCCAGCATCTTGCTTAACTGTGGATCTTCGGTTTTGCTAACTGGGAAATAGAACCGTCCTGTTTACTGATTGCTCTATGGCGGCTGTGTTACCCAGAATCCCCCGGGCTGCAGAAAGTTCCCCATCAGTGAGTGTACGAGGCCAGTGCGCTGGTGCATTGTGGGTGTGTGTTCTGAGCATGCTCAGTGTCAGTCATGGTGAGAGAGTGAGGAGGAGCTGGGTTGAACACAACAGTGAGCTGTACCCCTGTGAGAAGGGCATCTCCCAGTCTCTGATTGACTCTCCTCCAGCTTCCTGTCATGGTTTAGTTGGACAAGGAACTCTCATCATTTGAGCTGGGAAAGGCCATTGATTGCTGAGCAAGCAGAAAGATGCCCGGCAAGGATGGAATTCCAGCTGAACTGCTCACACACAGAAAGTCCCATCGACTGTCACACCTTCCTGCCCTCCCCTTTTGGGCTGTGAGACTGGTCCATGGAACATGTGTGATGCAATAAAAACAGCAGTGACAGAGGAGACAGCATCAACTACAGGGACATCTCACTCCTTAGAGTCAGGGGAAGACCTTCACTTGGGTGATGTTTAAAAGATTCATCTACTTGCAGACTGAGTTTGTCCAGAAGCACAGTGCGGTTTCTGTGCTGACAGATCTACAGTGAACATGATCTTCTCCACACACCAGCTACAAGAGAAGTGAACAATTGGGATTTGATCTAAAGTGTCAGTGCTGAGAAAGTGAAATGTTCAAATTACTGAGTGAAAGTAAACCTTTCAGTGTGAATCACAATTTACTGGGACAATTGGAAAAGGCACCAAAATGTTTCAATCTCTGAAGGTAAACTTCAGCCTTGAAGTTATGTTTCGGAGCTCACAAGCTGTGGGAAGCTTTGTGAATGTTTCCTCTTCCCTTTTGTAAACAAGCAAAGAAGTTAACCCTTTCCCCTGACAGCACGGCAATGATTTGAAATAAAGGCTTTGCCTTTTAAAGATTTGGCTTCATCTCATTTGTCGGGGTCATATTCCCGCAGAAATTGTCGCGGGCAGGATAAAATTTGCCAAATTTTTTTATAATCCTAATCTTTATTGTCACAAGTAGCCTTACATTAACACTGCTATGAAGTTACCATGAAAAGCCCCCAGTCAGCACATTCCGGAGCCTGTTCAGGTATTCAGAGGGAGAATTCAGAATTGTCATGTGAGAGTATCTTTAAGAACTGGGTGTTTATCAAATAGCTGCAGTGAATGTACCTTTAAGAAGTGGCTGTTTATCAAATAGCTGCAGTGAAGACAGACAGCCCAGCTCCACGCACACTCTGATATCACTGCAGCTATTTGGTAAACACCCAGTTCTTAAAGGTACTCTCATATGACAGAATGTCCAAATTACCTAACAGCACGTCTATCGGGATTTGTGGGGGGAAGCCGGAGCACCCGGAGGAAACCCACGCAGACATGGGGAGAACGTGCAGACTCCGCACAAGCAGTGACCCAAACCGGAATCGTACCTGTGACCCTAGCGCTGTGAAGGAACTGTGCTAACCACTGTGCTACTGTGGCCACCCCTTTAAAGGTCCTTTACCTTGGGCAGGAATTTTCAGTCTCAGGTTGGGGGAGGAGTTTCCCCCACTCCAGGTGGTGAATAGTTTCTCCCCGGTGTGAACGCGCTGGTGTCTCATCGGGATTGATAACTGAGTGAATCCCTTCTCACACACAGAACAAGTGAATGGTCTCTCCCCAGTGTGTACTCGCTGGTGATCCAACAGTTTGCATAACTGAGTGAATCCCATCCCACATTTGGGGCAGGCAACTGGTTTCTCCCCAGTGTAAACTCGCTGGTGTAACAGACAGCTGGATAACTGAGTGAATCCCTTCCCACACTCAGAGCAGGGGTATGGCCTCGCCCCGGTGTGAACCCTCTGGTGTATCAGCAAATTTGGTTTTCTTTTAAATCTCTTCTCACAGTCGGAACATTTAAAAGGTCTGGTGTCAGAGTGAACAAGTTGGTGTGTAGTGAGGTGGGTTAGTCTAGTGAACCTCTTCCCACACTCGGAGCAGGTGAATGGCCTTTCCCCGGTGTGACTGCGCCGAGGAATCTCCAGCACAGACGGGGATATGAATCCCTTCCCACAGTCCCCACATTTCCACGGTTTGTCCATGGTGCCGGTGTCCTTGTGCCTCTCCTTTTGGGGTTATGGGGAGAGGACACCTGGGTGGGTTGTCTTGTTTAGGGTTAGTCCTAACGCGATGGGCCTAATGGCCGACGTCTGCACTGTAGGGATTCTATGATGCTGCAAAACCTGTTGAGTTCATCCAGCATCGGGCAGCACCGTAGCACAGTGGTTACCACTGTTTCTTCACAGCTCCAGAGTCCAAGGTTTGATTCCCGGCTTGGGTCACTGTGTGGAGTCTGCACATTCTCCCCGTGTCTGCGTCGGTTTCCTCCGGGTGCTCCAGTTTCCTCCCACAGTCCTGAAAAACGTGCTGTTAGGTAATTTGGACATTCTCCCTCAGTGTACCCAAACATGTTGTCACCTCTCAAATCCTAGGTGATTTTCACAGCAACTTCATTGCAGTGTTAACGTAAGCCTACTTGTGACAATAATAATAATAATAATTTCCTGTTTTACTCTATATTACACCCAGGGGCTGTTTAGCACAGGGCTAAATCGCTGGCTTTCAAAGCAGACCAAGTAGACCAGCAGCACGGTTCCATTGTTCGATTCCTGTAACAGCCTCCCCGAACAGGCGCCGGAATGTGGTGACTAGGGGCTTTGCACAGTAACTTCGTTGGAAGCCTACTTGTGACAAGCAATTTTCATTTCATTTTCATTTTTAATCCACAAATTATATTTATTGAACCACTATACCATCAACTACCAGGACCAGGGGCAGCGCGGTAGCACGGTAGTTAGCACTGCTGCATCACGGCTCCGAGGTCCCAGGTTCGTTCCCGGCTCTGGGTCACTGTCATACATAGAACATAGAAAAATACAGCACAGAACAGGCCCTTCGGCCCACGATGTTGTGCCGAACCTTTGTCCTAGATTAAGAACAAATTAAACTGCACCCCATCATTCTACTGTAAGGGCAGCACGGTAGCATTGTGGATAGCACAATTGCTTCACAGCTCCAGGGTCCCATGTTCGATTCCCGGCTTGGGTCACTGTCTGTGCGGAGTCTGCACGTCCTCCCCGTGTGTGCGTGGGTTTCTTCCGGGTGCTCCGGTTTCCTCCCATAGTCCAAAGATGTGCAGGTTAGGTGGATTGACCATGATAAATTGCCCTTAGTGTTGGGTGGGGTTACTGGGTTATGGGGATAGGGTGGAGGTGTTGACCTCGGGTAGGGTGCTCTTTCCAAGGGCCGGTGCAGACTCGATGGGCCGAATGGCCTCCTTCTACACTGTAAATTCTATGTAATCCATGTACCTATCCAATAGCCGCTTGAAGGTCCCTAATGTTTCCGACTCCGGTCTGCCATGTGTTTTTCAGCTGCATGCCATTCACTGGCGCCACAAACTCCGCCAGCGGGGCTGCTCTGCTGGTGGCAAATTTGAATCGCAGAGAATTCCAGCTAGTGTCTTCAATTCTGTCTTTTTATTATTTTTGCAACCTCTCGCCTTATGAGTTGATGCACTCTTAAGTTTGTACATTGTCCTTTACTGCCACACAGGTTATCAATTCCTCTTTTGCTACCTTGCTCTCTTGCCTTGTCCTCTCTCTTTATCACGTTTTCACTCATCTGATTCCCCACTCCCACTATTTAGTTTAAAGCCTGTCCGACCATCTTAATTATATGACTTGCCAGGGCACTGGTCTCAACACAGTTCAGGTAAAGACCATCCCAATGGTATAGCTCCCTTTTTCCCTGGTATTGGTGTCCTGCATCAAAACTAATTTCTCCCACTAATGCTTGTGTCACTCATTTAACTATTATTCACCCTACTGCATTTGCTTGTGGATCTGATAATAACACGGGGATTATTACCTTAGAGGTTCTGCTTTTTAATTTAGCCGTAGCTGCTCATTCTCTCGAGCAGAACCTCTTTCTGAGACCTACCTCTCCATGGGGAGATGATAGCATGGTATGGAGTTTGCACATTCTCCCCGTGTTTGTGTGGGTTTTGTCCCCACAACCCAAAGATATGAAGGGTAGGTAGATTGGTCACATTCAGTTTCCCCTTAATTGGAAAAAATTAATTTACTCTAAATTTATTTTAAAAATTACTACAAGCAGTGTGTCGATGTTTCAGCTATTCTGTAGGATTTTCTCTCTCAGTCTAATCCGATGGCTCTGTATGGGGATATTTCACTGGTACTGCCCATGTCTTTGGGTATTTGTGTACTTTAGGGAGCAGGTAGAACTTCCTTCGTTCGACCTGTTGTCCCCTCAGATATTCCATCTGTTTTTGGTTAATGTGTCTGGAGTCTGAGTTCTTCCAGTCTGTCTCCAATTCTCCTTCCTGTCTCAGGTATATGAGTTTAGGTAGCTTGGTGTTGTGATTCGTGTTGTCTCATTCTCTGTCTTGCATCCAGCAGGTATTGTTGTTTCTCAGTAATTTTTTTTTTTCCTTCTTCTTAATTTTTAGATTACCCAATTATTTTTTTCCAATTAAGGGGCAATTTTTAGTGTGACCAATCCACCTACACTGTACATTTTTGGGTTGTGGGGGCGAAACCCACGCAGGCACGGGGAGAATGTGCAAACTCCACACGGACAGTGACCCAAAGCCGGGATCAAACCTGGGACCTCAGCACCGTGAGGCAGCTGTGCTAACCACTAGGCCAGCGTGCTGCCCTATTGTTTCTCAGTAATGACTGTGTTCCTTCGGCGCTGAGGACCTGGGTTCAAATCCCAGCCTCGGGTCACTGTGTGGAGTTTTCACATTCTCCTCGTGTCTGCATGGGTTTCACCACCACATCTCAAAGATGTCTAGCGTAAGTGGATTGGCCACGCTAAATTGCTCCTGAATTGGAAAAAAATATAATTGAGTACTCTAAATTTGAAAAAATAAAATAATGACTGTGCTGCTGTCCTTGTCTTCTGGTCTTATGGACATATCCGTGTTGGATCCAAGCTCCCGGATTGTCTGTCTTTCTCTCTGGATGAGATCCTGTTTGTCCCTTGTATTTCACTGTGACAGGGCAGAGACCTGATTGAAGGGATTCAAACATGGGAGTTCTGGGAAAGATGGGCAAGGATTTGGGAGGTGGCAACATGTTCAAAGAGTTTAAAGAGGAGAGGGAGGTTGAAGATGGGGCAGTAATTTGTAAGGATGGCAGGGTCAAGGGTTTGTTTTATTGAGGAGGGGGTGATGATGGCAGATTTGAAGGACAGAGGGACAGTACCTGAAGGGAGAGAAATATTGACAATATCCATGGACACAGGGTAGTTGGCTGATCAGTAGCTCAGTGGGAATAGGGTCGATGGAGCAGGAGCTGGGTCTCTTGGACAAGATGAGCTCTGAGAGGGCATGAGGGGAGATGGGAGGGAAACTAGAGAAAGATGTGGGTTCAGGGCTCGGGAAAGGATGAAATTTAGAGACAGTTTGGTCCGGTGGGCTCGTGGAAGGGAGGGAAGCAGCAGAGGCAGCTGATCGGATTGACTCAATCTCAGTCACAAAGAAGCTCCACAAGCTCCTCACACTTCTTGCTGGAGGTGAGGATGGAAGAGACAGGGGAGAGCGAGAGTACTTCAAAAGGAACTAACTTGTGTCAGAGATATTCAAAAGTTTCAACACACTGCATATTTCACACAAATCTAATTTATTTGACTTTTAGCCAGAATATTAGCCTCTGTAAATGGGCTGGAGTTTGTTATCAGCAGAAAGAGACCCAAATGAACATGGTTCAGTCCTGAATGTGAGGAACAGCAAAACCCAATCATTATGGTTACTTGTGGCCTCGTTGGTGTTTCAGCAGGTTGGATGAAGTGGTGAATCCCTTCCCACACTCGAAGCAGGTGAATGGCCTCTCCCCAGTGTGAATTCGCTGATGTACAGTGAGGTCAGATGATCGTCTGAATCCAGTCCCGCAGTGAGAGCACCTGAACGGTCTCTCGTCAGTGTGAACACGTTGATGGCTCATCAGTTCCCCAGAACTTTTATAGCTCTTCCCACAGTCTGGACATTGAAACGGTCTCTCATCCGTGTGAACTTGCTGGTGTCTCAACAGATGGGATGAAATAGTAAATCCCTTCCCACACTTGGAGCAGGTGAATGGTCTCTCCCCAGTGTGAACTCGCTGGTGTCTCAGCAGGTGGGATGAATTAGTAAATCCCTTCCCACACTTGGAGCAGGTGAATGGTCTCTCCCCAGTGTGACTGCGTTGATGAGTTTCCAGCTTGGATGGGTAAGTGAATCCTTTCCCACAGTCCGCACATTTCCATGGTTTCTCCTCAGTGTTACTGCATTTGTGCCTCGTGAGGCCTGATGATTGATTGAATCCTTGTTCACACACACAACACGTGTACGGTTTCTCCCCACTGTGAACAATGCTTTTTTCTTCCATGATCGATGATATTCAGGATATGATAAATTGAGGACTCTGTCAGATCCTGATGTGATGCTTGGTTTGAGTTTCCGGACTTTGAAGCCTCCCCTTCAAACACCCTGTGAAATTGATTGAAAACAGAAAATAGGGAGTGAGAGAGAACCCACAAAAACACAAAGGCAGGTTGTGAAATTGAGCTGAATGAATCTGGTCATTTGTGGGCCGGGTCTGGGAAAAAGTGACCATGAAAACTGCTGGATTGTCACAAAAACCCAACTGGCCCCTTTGGGAGGAGAGAGAAAGAGGTGAAGAGGGATTTTGTATATCTACAAGACATATTAAGAGAGTAGTTGGCAAAGCAAATTCAATCTTGAGCTTCAAAAACAGTAATATTGATACCGCAACAGGGAACCTATGCTTCTGGTGGCACAGTGATTAGCACTGCTGTCTCACAGCGTCAGGGACTCGGGTTCAATTCCGGCCTTGGTGACTGTCTGTGTGGACTCTGCACTTTCTCCCTGTTTCTGCGTGGGTTTCCACCCGGTGCTCAGGTTTCCTCTAACAGTCTAAAGAAGGGAAAGTTAGGTGGATTGGCCTTGATAAATTGCCCCTTAGTGTCCAGGTTAGGTGGGGCTATGGGGTGACAGGGACAGGGTGTGGGCCTAGGCAGGGTGACCTTTCAGAGAATCAGTGCAGTCTCGATGGGCCAAATGGCCTCCTTCTGCACTGTAGGAATTCTATCGTTCTAATTCTTTTCTATGAATCTTTATAAAGCTCTGGTCACCACTCTTCAGGAAGGATAGAACATAGAACAGTACAGCACAGAACAGGCCCTTCGGCCCTCGATGTTGTGCTGAGCAATGATCACCCTAAAACCCACGTATCCACCCTATACCCGTAACCCAACAACCCCCCCTAACCTTACTTTTTAGGACACTACGGGCAATTTAGCATGGCCAATCCACCTAACCCGCACATCTTTGGACTGTGGGAGGAAACCCACGCACACACGGGGAGGACGTGCAGACTCCGCACAGACAGTGACCCAGCCGGGAATCGAACCTGGGACCCGGGAGCTGTGAAGCATTTATGCTAACCACCATGCTACCCATGTGAAGGTTCTTGGAGAAGGTGCAGAGGAGATTTACCAGAATGGTTCCAGCAAAGGAGGTTATGGGGAGATTTGATTCAGGGACACAAGATTACCCCAGATTTCCATCGGGTGGACAAAGAAACTCTGTTTCCATTCACTGATCGTACAAGCAGTCGAGACACAGATTTAAAGTTTGGGGTAAAACTTGGATTGAACAATGTAAGAACCTGAGAGGTTTTGACAGGGTGGATGTGGAGAGGATGTTTCCTCTTGTGGGAGAATCTGGAACAAGGGGGTCACTGTTGCAAAGTGAGGGGTCACCCATTTCAGATGGAGATGATTTTTTTTCTCTTGAGGGTTGCAAGACAGGGGTGGCATAGTGCTTAGCACTGCTGCCTCACAGCACCAGGGACCCAGGTTCAATTCCCACCCTGACTGTGGAGTTTGCACTCGCCAGTCTGTGGGCGAGATTCTCCGCAAATGCGGAGAGTCGCAAAGGCTGCCGTGAAACTGGCCGTGTTTCACGGCAGCCTTCACGCCCGTTCCCGGGACCCGATTCTCCCCCCCCATCGGGGCTAGGAGCGGGACCCCGGGAATCACGGCATCGCGGCCTTAACGACCGTCGTTAAGGCCGTGCGCCAAGATGACGCATTTTTACGACGGCAGCAAGCAGGTGTGTTTGCTGCCATGGAAAAACGGGCGTAAAGGCCCGACCGCTTGGCTGCGGAGAATCGCCGCTCGCCGCTTCATATGGCGAGCAGTGATTCGTGACGTGGGTCGGACGAGGGGGGGGGGGGGCGGGAATAGCGGGAGGGCACAAAAAATGTCGGGAGACCCTCCCGCTATTCTCCCAACCGGCGTGGGCAGCGGAGAATCGCGCCCTGTCTGTCTGTGTGAGTTTCCTCCGGGTCATCCGGTTTCCTCCCACAGTTCAAAGATGTGCAGATTAGGTTGAATTGATTAGGACTGTATTCACTAGAGTTGAGAAGAATGAGGGGGGATCGCATAGAAAATGATTAAAAGTGGGTGGCGCAGTGGTTAGCACTGCTGCCTCATGTCGCCGAGGACTCGGGTTCGATCCTGGCCCGGGTCACTGTCTGTGTGGAGTTCGCACATTCTCCCTGTGTTTGCGTGGGTCTCATCCTCACAAATGCAAAGATGTGCAGGGTAGGTAGATTGGCACGCTAAAATCGCCCCTTAATTTGAGAAAAAGAATTGGGCACTCTAAATTTATGTTAAAAAAAAACAGGGCGAGACAGAAGGATGTTCCTGATAGTGGCTGTGTCCAGAAATAGGGGTCACAGTCTGAGGATATGGGGTAGACCATTTAGGACAGAGATGAGGAGAAATGTCTTCACCCAGAGTGTGGTGAGCCTGTGGAATTCATCACCACAGGAACTAATTAAAGCCAAAACATTGCATATGGCGGGGAAAGCGGGATTAGGCTATTGAGCCTAATCAGCTCTGATCGTAATGAATGGTGGAGCAGGCTCGAAGGGCCAAATGGCCTCCTGCTCCTATTTTCTATGTTGCTCCGTATCTATGCATGTAAATGGTACAGGAGGTATGAGGAAGAATGTTTTTACACAGCCAGTGGCAACGACCTTAAACATGCTGCCTATGATGGAGTTTGGAAATAGACACAATAAATGATTTTTTTAAAAATTGGATAGAAACCTGAGAGAAATAAAGCTGTGAGGATACAGAGACAGAGCAGGAGAATGACTCTGACTGGATTGCTCCAGATAATAATAATATTTATTAGTGTCACAAGTAGGCTTACATTAACACTGCAATGAAGTTACTGTGAAAATCCCAAGTCGCCACATTCCGGCTCCTGTTCGGGTATACAGAGCGAGAATTCATAATGTCCAATTCACCTAACAAGCACGTCTTTCGGGACTGTGGGAGGAAACCACAGCACCCGGAGGAAACCCACGCAGACATGGGGAAAACGTGCAGACTCCACACAGACAGTGACCCAAGTTGGGAATCAAACCCGTGTCTCTGGTGCTGCGAAGCAACAGTGCTAACCACTGTGCCTATTAGAGCTAGCATGGACTCAATGGACCGATGCCCCTCTCTGCCCTTTAAAACATTTTTATGAAGTAAATTTAGAGTACCCAATTAATTTTTCCAATAAAGGGGCAATTTAGCCTGGCCAATCCACCTATCTGCACATCTTTGGGTTGTGGGGGTGAAACCTGCGCAAACATGGGGAGAATGTGCAAACTCCACATGGACAGTAACCCAGAGCCAGGATTGAACCTGGGACCTCGGCGCCATGAGGCAGCAGTGCTAACCACTACACCACCGTTCTGCCAGCTGACTCTCACATTTTTGTCTAATCTCGCCTTGTAATTTAACCCCGGGGGAGTTTCAGATATCACTCGGGTAAATCTATGCTACACTCCCTCCGAGGCCTTTCTGTCCTTCCTCAGGTTTGTTGCCCAGAACTGAACACAGTTCTCCAGGTTTGGTCTAACCAGGGTTTGTGAATCTCGGGGCTTTTCCAGTCACACTGAGACCTGAAATCTTCCCTCACAGACAGAACAGACAAACCTTTTACCTTCCACACCCAGATGCTGCTGATATTCAGGTTCTGATGAATCGAGTGACTCTGTCAGATCGCGATGTGATGTTTGGTTTGTGTTTCCCGTCTGTTAAACCTCCTCTTCCAGTATCCTGTAAATTTACAGAAACCTCACTGTCAGTTTAGGATAAAATTCACAACATTCTCTCCTCGCCAACTTTGGTTAAATGTATTCCTGGAGATTTGATCACATGACCTGCCCCCATCCTCCAGCCATTAATCGGTCAACACATCCATCCTTGTGACACACTGCCTTCCTCGGCCAATTGGGAAGTAAAAGGTCTCATTACCTTACAGGACAGTGTTTGACTAGGGCAGCATGGTGGCTTAGTGGTTAGTACTGCTGTCTCACGACACCAAGGTCACAGGTTTGATCCCGGATCTGGGTCACTGTTCGCGTGGAGTTTGCACATTCTCCCTGAGTTTGCGTGGGTTTCACCCCCACAACCCAAAGATGTGCAGGTTAGGTGGATTGGCCATGCTAAATTGTCCCTTAATTGGAAAAAATGAATTGGGCACCCTAAACTTATTTTAAAAAAGGACAGTGTTTGACTGTCAGCCAAACAACCTTCATCCCATTTTCAATATTTTTATAATCCGCTGAAGAGAAATGTTTAAAAATATTTTTTACTGTTCCAATGATTTTCCAGACACCCAGGTATGAATCTCACCAAGGCAGAAGGTAAAATTTGAATTAATTGAAAGTTTACTGATGACCATGAAACCATTGTCGATTGTTGCAAAGACCCATCTGGTTCACTCCTGTCCTTCAGTGAAGGAAATCTTCTATCCTTACCTGGTCTGGCCTACATGTGACTCCAGATCCACAGTCAGCTGGTTGACTCTTAAAATGCTCTCTGAGATGAACTCAGTTCAGGGGCAAATAGGGCTGGGCAGTGAATGCTGGCCCAGCCAGCGACACCCACATCCCGAGAATGAATAGAAAAGAAAATCTGCCATCCTTACCCGGTCTGGCCGACATGATTCCAAACCACAGCAATGTGGTTGACTCTTTAAATGCCTTCTCATCCAGAACATCTTCCACTGGTCTATCATATCAAACCTTTTTATAATCTTTCAGGATCAGGCCATCCTTTATTCCCTTTTCCAGAGAAAAGGTTATGCCCTGTCCAATCCCTTTTGCCAGGTATAACCTGCCAGTTCAGGCATAATTTAGATATATTTGCCTGCATCTTCTCCAGTCCTTCCAGATCCATTTTATGATGTGGAGACTTTACCTAATCTGAGCAGCAAACTCAAAGTTGCCCGGACTTCCGGTGACGGCGGGCGGGGCTTTAAGCCCGGTCCCAGGGTCCACGGAGGCTTCAAAGACAGGGAGAAGGCACGGAGGAGGCACAGCAGAAGAAGATGTCCAGGATCAGCAAGAAAACGGCCAGTAAAAAAACAGCTGAGGGCCCGTTGGGGAGTGGAGAGGTCACCGCGGGGTCACCAGGGAAAAAGGAGGCTGGAGCACCAGGGGAGGCCACATTGCTGAAGGCTGAAGAAATAACCAAGGTAATGGCTGCAGAATTTGAAAGGCAGTTTAAAAATCACCTAGAGGCAATGACGAAGGAGATGATGGAGGTTTTAAGTGTGCTGGTGGAGGAGGCGATTTCCTCGGTGACGACTGTGGTGGCGAGTGCAGTGGCGGAGGTGCGGGCGCAAGGCGGCGCTGAAGGTAGTGGAGGAGACGGTGGCACAGCACGGTGATCAACTTACCTCGACGGGGAAGGAGATGCGGAAGGCGATGGAGGTGAACAAGGATCTGCGAGGAAAATTGGAAGATCTGGAAAACAGGTCCAGGCGACAGAATTTGAGGATTGTGGGGCTGCCCGAAGGAGTTGAAGGGCCGAGGACAACGGAGTATTTTGCCGCTATGCTGGTGAAGCTATTGGGGCAGGGGGAGGATCCCTCCCGATATGAACTGGATCAGGTTCATCGGTCGTGGAGGCCTGCACCAAAGGCGAGTGAGCCGCCAAGGGTAGTGACTTTGTGCTTCCGTAGGTACTGTGTGAAAGAGAAGGTCCTGTGCTGGGCCAAGCAGAAGCGGGTGGTGCAGTGGGCTGGAGATGGTATACATGTATACCAGGACTTTACGGTGGAGCTGGCGAGGAGGTCGGCTGCTTTCAACCGGGTGAAGAGGGCACTGTACATTAGCAAGGTGCAGTACGGCATTGCATATCCAGCAAAGCTGGGGGTGACTAAGAAGCTCAAGGACTTTTATTTTGGAACGGCGGAAGCAGCAGAGAAGTTTGCGAAGGCAGAAGGACTGTGGCAGAACTGAGAAATTGATGTGGCCATTTGCCGATGTAACCTCAGGACTGTATTTTCTTCTTTTTTGTCTTTTTGTCTCTTCTTTTTTTTTGTTTCACTGCCTCCGGGGGTATGGGCTAAAGGAGCCAATGGTGTATATATTTGGACAAGGGAAGTGATGGGATTTGCACTCGAAGCGAGGGCTCTTTGGGGTGTAGGTGGATATGCAGGGTATGCGTACTAAAAGGGGATTTCTAGGCTTTCCTTGGGCCGGGCAAGAGGGAAAGGGACCCGGACGGGGGCCTCCGCGCTGGCCGGTTTAAACCGGCCAGTGAACGGGAGTGAGGTGGCGGGAGGGGTTGCGGCCATCGGAGCCTGGCAGAACAGGGTCCGAGTGGTCTCGCCAGGGTGGAAATTTGGGGGGATGGAACCGAGGTTGGGGGAAGGGGTTTTACAAGAGGCAGTGGGCGGGAGGAGTTGGAGAGGAGGCGGTGGGGGTTTATAACTCTTGGGTATCTTTCGGAGGTTGGACGGCGTTGAGAGTGGGGGGAGTGGATTCTAGGGTGACCAGGGGTTGGGGGGGGAGGGGAGTGGACTCTAGGGTGACCATGGGCGGTCCCGGACTCCTTCTTTCTCCTTTGTTTTTTTTTGTTTCCACTGTGGGAGGGTTTGTTTTATTGGATGCATATATTGACAGGTGGGCTGTTGTTTGTGGTGGTGGGAGGATGGGATCGTTGTTATTGTTAAGGGGATTGATTTTGTATTTGTTACCGTTTACTGTTTGGGGGTGGGGTGGGAATTTTGGAGGGAAATGTGAAAATGGAGAATAAAAAACATTTTTTTAAAAACTCAAAGTTGCCCACAAATGCTTGTATGTTGCAGTATTTTAGTCACTTCCCATTAGCTGAATATAAGATGGGACAGAAGAAGCAGATCCAACGAGCCAGTCTGTAAAACTGTAGAGCATCTACAAACTTGCCTCTTCCCCTTACTGCTTATTGGTTGACTTTTTCACTCTTAACCTGTCAACTATGGTATTAAGAATAACGTGTCAGAGAAAGACTAGATTTCAGCTCGGTGACATTAGGCCAGACTAAAGTTTAATTTACAGGATTGTTGAGCCAATGTCTCCATATCATAAAATGGATCTGAAAGGACTGCGGAAGTTACGGGAAAGTATACCAGAATGATGCCTGAACGGCAGGTTACAGCCAGCAAGAAATGCAGAGGCTCGATGAGCCATATTGTCTCCACCCGCTTCCATTACTTGTCTTATTATGAACATCACTGTAAATCTTTCCATGCAGACACAACAGATGCAACAACCACCAGTTCATCGCCATCCCTCCCACATTCCAGGATGCCAAACACACTTTCCAGGTGACAGTGATTTACTTGTACTTCTTGCTATCCAGTGTTGTGTATTCACTGCTCACGATTTGGTCTTCCCTATACTGAGGAGATTAAATCTGGATTGGGTGACTGTGGAACATCACCATTCAGTCTGCAAACATAATCCTGAGCTTCTGATCATTTTAATTCCCCGCCCCACTCCCACGCTGTCCACAGCCTCCTGCACTGCTCCAATAAAGCTCAAAGGAAACTCGAGGAACAGAACCTCATCCTCGATCAGGCAATTTCAGACCTTCCAGACACAATATTCTTTTCAGTAATTTCAGATTATAATCATCACTCCGATATTTTTAGACAGTTGGTGCTGGTAACGGTTCTGCTGTTGCCATTTATACCTCACCTGGACCTGCCTTTTATTTCTTCTCTTGTCCTATTAGTTTATTTATTTATCTCATTGTCACCCAGTTTTGTTTTGCACCATTATCCCCTTTATTCACTTCAGCCTTACATCCTCACAAACTGCCCCCCTCTGAAATGGCCCAGCAAGCCACTCAGTTCCAGGGCAATTAGGGATGGGCAACAAATGCCGGCTCAGCCAGCGACAGCCACGTCCCAAGAACAAATAAAGGAAAGTTGGCAGCTAGAAAGGCAAATGCAATGTTCGCATTCATTTCAAGAGAGCTACAATACAAGATGAATGGGGATGAGAAACATGATCGAATGGCAGGGCAAACTTGAAAAGTCGATGGGCTGAATGGCCTAATTCTGCTTCTCTATATTTTATTTTAATTAGGGGAACTTATAGAAACATTTGTAAAATAAATTGTTGGGATCCATCCCAGACCTGGATACAGATCAATTGATTCTTGGAGGAGATTTCAATTGTGTTCTGGACCCTAAATGGACTGGTCCAAGCTGATTCAACCACAACAAAAACATGAAAAAGGAATGAAACCAGACGGACCACCCGGCATCGACCCAGGCACCAGAAACAACAACGGCAAACCCAGCAAAAGATTTTTAAAAAGTGTTCCCATCAGTAGATTGTAAAAGGATTACGGGACACAGATTTAAGGTTGTGAACAAGATCTACAGGGGAGATAGGAGATAGACATTTTGTACAGTGAGTGATAATGATCTGGAACTCAATGCTTACACACAAAGGTCGATAATCTCCAGGTCCTGATAACCCGAATGGTGCTGTCAGAATTTGATGTGAGGATTGGTTGTGAATTTCCTGTCTGCAAATCCCTTTCTAAGCCCCTGTGAAAGAAGTTTACAAAGGCATCACTGTCAGTCCAGAAATAATATTCAGGAAAGATAAACGTTTCTCCTGGTTTGAATTTGCTGTGTGTAAATCCTCCCCTACTAATCCCCTGTAAAAGGAGTTTCCAAAATTAATCATCGTCAGCCCAGGATAGAAATTCACTACATTCTCCCCTCCTGCTCCCTGGTCCAGGATGACCGCTCATGCCCCCCGCTGCACACTGACCCTCGTCATCAGCAGTCCCCTGATTTGAGGGTGATGTTGACTCAGGGTTGTGAGTTTCTATCCTGGGTCTTCATGTGGCTGAACAGAGCCGCAGAGCTTTGGACACATGGGGCAGGATGTCTGATAAGACAATGAAATCTGGAGAGCAGGATTGGCTTCCTTTTCTTTCCATCTCTGCCCCATCAATAAGACATTGGGACTCAAAAACTAATCCAGTTTGATGGACAAGTTGTCTCCATTCTGAACAATGGGGAACAAGCTCCTCCCACTCATGAAACATCACCCCGACAAAGATGACAAAGGCGCATGCGCCCTGATGCACATCCAATAAAGATGGCGGCCGTTAACCCGAGCCCAACGTAAGGAGCTGCAGCCCTGCTCGGTACAAACTGGGTCCAGGAAACTCTTTTCCGAGGATTGCGGCTTACAACAGTTTTAAACAATGTTTCCTCCCACTCCCACGATCTCTCGCTTCCTCCATATTGTTAAACGGCTCTTACCGATATTGGAATTTATGAAGAACGGAGAATTTGGCACTCATCCAAAACTCCATTCACAGTAGCGGTGTGAACGGAGAATTACGGCCTATGTTTCTGTAAGGATATTGCTGGGGTAAAAGAAAAGAAAGAATTTGAATTGTATTTTTGTGTTTGTATTGAGATCTTTCCAACCTTCTTTCTCCAATATAATAGTTAATTTTTCTTGGATTCTTAGTATTAAAAGTCAGGGCGGCACAGGAGCACAGTGGGTAGCACAGTTGCTTCACAGTTCCAGGTTCAATTCCAGGCTTGGGTCACTGTCTCTGCGGACGTCTTCCCCATGTCTCTGTGGATTTCTTCCGGGTGCTCCGGTTTCCTCCCACAGTCCAAAGATGGGCAGTTTAGGTGGATTGGTCATGATCAATTGCCCTCAGTGTCCAAGCTATTGGGTTACGGGGTTAGGGTGGAGGCGTGGCCTTGAGTGCTGGTGGGGAGAAGGGCTTTCTAAGGGCTGGTGCAGACTCGATGGGCTAATTGGCCTCCTTCAGCACTGTAGATTCTATGAAGACGCCCTTGACATCGCCATTACCCACACTGCGCATGCTTCAATCACAGCGGGTCCCACCCCTCATTCACTCCGATTGGTTGGAGAACCAGTCGCTCTCACTCAGTCCTCCAGACCCGCCTCTCCTCTTCCTATTGGTCGGAAGCTGCCGTCAATCACCCAGGCATTGTGACGGTTACAGATTTTAAAAGCGGCCACAGGCTCAGGCTGATTGTCCAATAATAAGTGAGTCACCGGGATCCTGAAGCACCGCATCTGATACGTCATCAAGGTGGCCCCTGAGCTCGCTAAACAAAAATGGCGGCCGTGGAACTGGGCCTGACACCCGATAAAAGCTCTGTAGTTGCAAACACGGGACTTGCAGGGTCTTATTACGGCCTTCTGACCAGCAGGGGGTGTTTATGAAGCCTTCACTCCCTCCCCACCCCGACTCCTGGCTCCGTTCCTCCCCCCGCCTCACCACCCGAAACTGCTGCACCTACACGCACAGACCTCCGAGCAGAAGTGGCACTGCGCAAGCTCGATACACCCAGCAATGCGTCTGCGCACTGGGCTCCTGTGGAGTGGATATGGCACATTCGCAGCCGCAGTGAATGTTGGGTAATAACCGCACCATTGACTCCGCAAACAGTAAATGCAAAATAACTTGGTTACCAATGAATAAAAATAATCAAGCAAATTATTGTCAGTGGGTATTCTGCTATTCTCCATTTCCCTTAATGATTGAATGCTACTCTCCCGTAGAACAATGCAGAACTTAATTTTTTCCCCCAATGAGTCCTTCTTCTCCACCCCAGAAGATGCAAACTTGCTGGATTCAATCCCAGAATCAGTAATTCCTCTATCTTCTTGCCTCTTGCTCGTGATACTGAATGTTCAATGTTTTCTAGAATGATCCAGCACAGATTTCACTCGGCACACCATGTCTGTACTGACCCTGTACAAGAGCTGCCACTTTTCCTGGTTAAATACAATTTGTCACTGTTCTGCCCACATGACCAGCCGATCTGTATCATCTTGTAATTTAAGGCTTTTCTCCTTGCTAGTTACCACACCAACAATTTTCCATCTGCAAACTTATCGATCATACCTTCACATATTTCAAGACCTCGATTTTATATATAATTCCTATTGGTGACTGAGGATGCACCAGGATCTACATCAGCACCTGAACCTGTGCTTCCTTCATTCAAGAGTTTGAAGAACTCTGGAGAAACATTGCTGAAAAAGCTGGTGTTCTGGTCAAGGCTAATAAGTGGGAGCTGCCTTGCCTGTCTCTGAATTTACCCCTGTTCACTCCCCACTTATGTAATACGCATTGACCATAATGACTGGGAAGAGTTTAGAACATAGAACAGAACAGCACAGTACAGGCCCATTGGCCCACGATGTTGCGCCGACCATTTATCCTAATCTAAGATCAACCTAACCTACACCCCTTCAATTTAAGGCTGTCCGTATTCCAAAAGTCCCCAATGACTCTGACTCCACCACCTCTGCTGGCAGTGCATTCCACGCACCCACCACTCTCGGTGTAAACAACCTACCTCTGACATCTCCCCTATACCTTCCTCCAATCACCTTAAAATGATGTCCCCTCGTGGCAGCCATTTCTGCCCTGGGGACAAGTCTCTGGCTATCCACTCTATCCATGCCGCTCATCACCTTGTACACCTCTATCAAGTCGCCTCTCTTCCTTCTTCGCTCCAGTGAGAAAAGCCCTCGTTCTCTCAACCTTTCTTCATAAGACATGCCCTCCAGTCCAGGCAGCATCCTGGTAAATCTCCTCTACCCTCCCCAAAGCATCCACATCCTTCTGATAATGAGGCGACCAGAACTGGACAAGATATTCCAAGTGTGGTCTAACTGGTGTTTTATAAAGCTGCCGGAAAACCTTGCGGCTCTTAAACTCAATCTCCCTGTTAATGAAAGGCAACACACCATATGCCTTCTTAACAACCCTATCAACCTGGGTGGCAACTTTGAGGGATCTATGTATGTGGACCCCAAGATCCCTGTTCCTCCACACTTCTAAGAATCCTGCCTTTAACCCTGTATTCAGCATTCAAATTCGACCTTCCAAAATGAATCACTTCACATTTATCTAGGTTGAACTCCATCTGCCACTTCTCAGCCCAGCTCTGCATCCTGTCAATGTCCTGTTGTAACCTGCATCAGCCCTCAACATTATCTACAACTCCCCCAGTTTTGTGTCATTGGCAAACGTACTAACCCACCCTTCCACTTCCTCATCCAAGTAATTTATAAAAACCACAAAGAGTTGAGGTCCAAGAACAGATCCCTGCAGGACACCACTGGTCACCGGCCACCAGGTGGAATACATTCCATCCACTACCACTCACTGTCTTCTATTGGCCAGCCAATTCTGTATCCAGACAGCCAAATTTCCCTGTATCCCATGCCCCCTAACTTCTTGAATGAGCCTACCATGGGGAACCTGATCAAATGTCTTACTGAAATCAATATTCACCATATCCACTGCCAGACCTTCATCAATGTGCCTCGTCATATCCTCAAAAAATTCAATGAGGCTTGTGAGGCATGACCTGCCCCTCACAAAGCCATGCTGACTATCTTTAATCAAACTATGGTTTTCTAAATAATCATAAATCCTGTCTCTCACAATCTTTTCCAACAATTTGCTCACCACAGACGTAAGACTGATGGATTTGTAATTCCCAGGGATCTCCCTATTCCCTTTCATGAACAGGGGAACAACATTTGCCTCCCTCCAATCATCTGGTACTACTGTACTCCAGTGGAGAGCGAGGACGCAAAGATCATCGCCAACGGTACAGCAATCCCCTCCCTCACTTCCCGTAGTAACCTTGGGTATATTCCGTCAGGCACAGGGGAGTTATCGATCTTGATGCTTTTCAAAATTTCCAGCACATTCTCCTTCTTAATGTCAACCTATTTGAGTCTATTAACCTGGTTCACACTGCTCTCGTGAGCAACAAGGTCCCTCTCTCTCTTGAATGCTGAAGCAAAATATTCATTTAGTTTGGAGGAGGGTGACTGCCTCCTCCTGTGATATGACTTTGCCTCATTCTATTCTTTTATAACACACACACTGGAGCGATAGAGTCAGCATACTGACTGTGCAAAGAGGTTTCGCTGGTTGCAAAGCCTGACAGCGGGGAGAAAGCAGACATGTGTTTGTGTGAATGAGACTTCAACTGATCATCCAACCTGGAGAGTCACAAGGACACCGGCATCATGGAGAAACCGTGGAAATGCCAGGGCTGTGGGAAACAATTTAATTATCCACCCCGACTAGAAATCCATCGACGCAGTCAACTGCAGCTGGCATGATGGAGAAACCATGGAAATGTGAGGACTGTGGGAAGGGTTTCAATTATCCATCCCTGTTGGAACTTCACCGACGCAGTCACATGGAAGAGAAACCCTGGAAATGTGAGAAATGTGGGAAAGGATTCAATTATCCATCCTTGTTGGGAAACCATCGACGCGGTCAGACTGGGGAGACAATATGGAAATGTGGGAAAGGATTCAATTATCCATCCCTGCTGGAATACCATCGAAGCAGTCACACAGTGGCAGGAACCATGGAGAAACTATGGAAATGTGAGGACTATGACAAAGGATTCAATTTCCCATGTTTGCTGGAAATCCATCAATGCAGCCACACTGGCAAGAAACCATTCATCTGTTGTATGTGTGGGAAGGGATTTACTAAGTCAACCAACCTGCTGAGACACCAGCAAAATCACATTGAAGTAAAGTCCTTCCGGTGCACTGACTGTGGAAAGAGTTTTGGGCAGTTATCCAATCTCACTGCTCACCAGCGGGTTCACACTGGGGAGAGGCCATTCAACTGCCTTGTGTGGGGGAAGGGATTCACTCAGTCAGCCAGCCTCATGTTACACCAACGAATCCACACTGATGAGAGGCTGTTCAGCTGCACTTACTGTGGAAAGAGGTTCAGACAGTCTTCTGACCTCACTGCACACCAACGCACTCACACTGGGGAGAAACCGTTCATCTGCTCTGTGTGGGAAGGGATTCACTCATTCATCTGGCCTTTGGTCACACCGGCGAATTCACACCGAGGAGAAACCATTCAGCTCCATTGCCTGTGAAAAGAGGTTCAGACATTCATCTGCCCTCACTGCACACCAACGCACTCACACTGGGGAGAGACCATTCACCTGCTCCCAGTGTAGGAAGGGACTCACTCAATGCTCTCATCTGCTGACACACCAGAGAGTTCATACTGGGGAACCTGCTCTGTGAGTGAGAAGGGATTCACTCAGTCACAACACCTACTGTCACCTCAGCAAGTTCACAAGCGACAGCAGTTGTTGAATTCTGCTGTGACTGCTGCTGTTAATTATGTATAGAATCAATTATCCGAATATATTTGTTTTTTTTTCTGTTGATATTAAGAATAACTGGCTGAGGGCAGCACGGTGGCGCAGTGGTTAGCATTGTTGCCTCACAGCGCCAAGGCCCCTGGTTCGATCCCGGCTCTGGGTCACTGTGTGGAGTTTGCCCATTTTCCCATGCTTACGTGGGTTTCGCCCCGACAACCCAGGGTAGGTGGATTGGCCACGCTAAATTGCCCCTTAATTGGAAAAAATGAATTGGGTACACTAAATTTATATTAATAAAAAGTACATTTAAAATAACTATTTCTTTAAAAACTAATTTAAAAAAAAGAATAACTGGCTGGAGTTTAATATTCTGGAGAAGTCACTGATTTGGAGAACCGCAGTCTCCCTTTTTAAAAGCACCATCTGTGAATTTTCCGCTTAATTCAAAAACTCATGATAGATACTCTATTCCAACAAAATTACGAACTTTTACTGCAATCCGAACTTCACCTTCCTCAGGTGAACTAACTCACCTGAGGAAGGAGCACTGCTCAGAAAGCTCATGTTTGAAACAAACCTGTTGGACTTTAACCTGGTGTTGTAAGACTTCTTACTGCAATCCCAACAGTGCAGAAGGATATCATTTGGCCCATCGAGTCTGCCCCAACCCTCTGAGAGTACCCTACCTTGGCCCACTCCCCTGCCCCATTCCTGTAACCCCAGAACCCATCACCTTTTGACACTTAGGGGCAATTTAGCATGGCCAATCTACCTAACTTGCACATCTTTGGACTGTGGGAGGAAACCGGGGCACCCGGAGGAAATTCACGCAGACACGGAGCAAACACCACACAGTCACTCAAGGCTGGAATGGAACCCGGATCCCTGGCGCTGTGAGGCAGCAGTCCAGGGACCTGAGGCAAAAAACATCACATCCAATATTCCTCTCGCAGCACTGAGGGACTGCTCCACTTTCGGAGTTTCCTTATAAGATGTTCAACTGAAGCCCTGTCTGCCCCTCTCATGTCCTGTAAAAGTTCCCGTGGCCACTATTGTATCTCCGGTGTCCTGGCAAATATTTATCCCTCAATCAACATCACTAAAATCCGATCATCTGCTCATTGTCACATTGCTGTTTGTGGGATCTTGCCGTGTATAAATTTGCTGCTGTTTTTCCTACATTACACCAGTTACAACCCTTCAAAAGTACTGTTTTGGCTGTAAAGCACTTTGGGATGTCCTGTGATTGTGAAAGGCGCTACAGAAATGTAAGTTTTTAAATCGAAGATTGACGTTATCTGATCTTCTTATCTGTAACTTAATTGATCTCAGCCACCCCCAACTTACCATTTAATAAATTCACTGTGTTTCACTGTTTCAGACACAATTTTAACCAATTAAAGCAAAGGCAGAATTCTCTGGATAGTAAATTTTAAACGTTTATTGAAAGAGCAAGATTTACTGAACGACTTGAAGACATTGACGTTTATAACTTCACGCAGGTGATCAGTCTGTGGAAGCGTAACCCTCCCTGGCTCCTTCTTTGACAGTAATTTCCTTGGAACTCGGCCTCGAGAGTCTTCAGTACTTGGCCAGCAAGGAAGACCTTCGGAACCTTGACTTTTACCCCCAAAGTGACCATTACCTCATGTCAGAGTTGGGCCTGTTGTGACATAACCATTGGACAATTGGGCACTAGTTTAATTTAATTGGATTCCCAATTACTGACTCCACCTTCTCTCATTATCTTAGACAGGAATACAATCGAACAGTTTCATGCTATCCCTTTACCTGATTCTGTACAATTCCTTATTCATATAGTTTCAAATGTTGAGGCTAATCAGGGTGGGAAGGTCTCTCTTGCCGGTACATTTATCCTCATTGCCCATTTACAGCAATTGAGCTTTTACAATTTTACAGCAAATAAAACCCAGTCCTTTACTATAACGACTGAATTCATTCATTACTACTATTTGACCACTTTATGAGCCCCTTCCTTTGATCTAATAGAATATTTCAATTTCCAAGGGATTAATCATCGACTTCAGGAAGCGTAGCACGACACACACACTCCCATCTGCATCAATGGCTCAGAAGTGGAGATGGTCAATAGCTTTAAGTTCCTGGGTGTCACCATCACCAACAGTCTGTCCTGGTCCACTCACACTGATGCAACAGTCAAGAAAGCCCAACAACGTCTCTACTTCCTACGGAAGCTAAAAAATTTGGCATGTCTGCATCGACTCTCACAAACTTCTCCAGATGTGCCATAGAGAGCATCCTATCCAGCTTGGTATAGCAACTGCTCGGCCCAAGATTGCAAGAAACTGCAGACTGTGGTGAACTCAGCCCAACCCATCACACAAGCTTGCGACCCCTACATTGATTCTGTATACACCTCCAGCTGCCTCAGGAAGGCAGACAGCATTATCAGAGACCCCTCCTACCCAGGCATCGTCTTCTTCCAGACCCTTCCATCAGGCAGAAGGTACAGAAGTCTGAAGACCCGCACATCCAGACATAGGAACAGCTTCTTCCCCACAGCTACAAGACTCCGGAATGACTCCCCCCCACACCCCAGACTGATCTGTTCCCTGTAAGAACACAATTCACGACACCCTATGCTGCTCTTGCTCATGTATTTGCTTTGTTTGGCTGCAGAAAAAATACTTTTCACTACTTCGGTACATGTGACAATAAATCAAATATTTAACTTTTCTTGTTTGCCACGTTTGAATCACTTTTCCTGTTGGAATTTTGTACTTTAATAGAATCTATATTTGGGTATTTTTGTGAAATAAAAATCACAAAATACCCAGAGGACCACAGGCTGCTTTCCCCTTTGAACAAGAAAGAGAGCGAGTGAGCTGGCTGGTGGTGATTTAATCTGAGGGTCACCACACATCAGGCGAGGGGTAATGTTGATAAGGCCGGGCCTTCATGGTTAACTTTAACTGATGTGGGAGTCGAACCACGCTGTTGGCCGCGCTGTGTACCACGAACCAGTCGTCCAGGCAACTGAGCTAACTGACCCCCTGGTAAATATGTAATAATTCCTAAAACATTAGCTATTCCCTGTCTCCCATAAGTTTCCCAGTCCACCTCAGACATGTTGCCCCTCAACCCGGATACTTTTCTTGTGTCAGTAACACCCAGATAAGTGAGTAACACCCAGATATTTTGTTTTTAAAATTTAGAATACCGATTTTTTTTTTCCAATTAAGAGGCAATTTACCGTGGCCAATTCACCGGCCCTGGGTTTCGGGGGTGAGACCCACTCAGACATGGGGAGAATGTACAAACTCCACACAGACAGTGACCCGGATCCCTGGTGATATCGAGATCAGTTAAACAAAAAAAAATGTAAACACTAGGGCCCATCTCCATGGCAGTGTGGCATGCTTTGGGAGGTTCCAAACAGAAATAGGAGCTAAATGCCTTCAAAATTCCAAACACCCTTTCACTCTGTGATCCTTGTGCAATTTGAAGCCAGGTATTAGCAACAA